>NC_057795.1:233931840-234231840 GCF_018294505.1 Triticum aestivum
CCATTCTCCCCCCAGATCCGCCCGTCATGCCGCTAGAGAAGTATGTCGCCCCTCGCCTAGCCACTGATTCCGTTCAGCCAAATCAGAGGAAGCCGATGAAGGAAATATGCCCTAGAGGCAATAATAAACTTATTATTTATTTCCTTAATTCATGATAAATTGATGCAGAGCATCCCTCGCTCATCCCCATGGACGCATCTACATCTCCCTCAACACCACGTGGACCCATGACCCGAGCCAGAGCTAAGGCTATCGAAGATAAGGTGAACTCGCTCCTCTCCGAACTCCCTCTTCCTACTCACGAAACATGGCTACTACCTCATTCGGAAACTCTATGTGTGATCAGGTACATGGAGGTGAGCCAAGGATCAAATACTTGCAAGAGCCAAGATGACGAGGACCCCAAGCATGTTTAAGAAGAAGAAGAGATGCTGCAGAAGCTACAGGCGTCGGACGACCGACCAAGTCCGGATGTCCGACGAGTTCCAGGACACAGACGACCGAGCCTTCCGGACGTCCGGTACTTCGCCACCCGAACCAAATCTACGGATGTCCGAGGCGGACCGGACGACCGGACGACAAGCACCCGAGCCAAATATACGGATGACCGACGACTTCCGAACGTCCGGACCGTCACGAAGCTCCGGACGACCTACCCCCTCCGGATGTCCGACGCGCCTACGACCGAGCTGATTCTACGAACGCCCGAGCCCAGCCGGACGTCCGGACCGTCCCAAGCCTCCGGACGTTCGACGCCTTCCGGACGTCCGACCACTAAGTGACCGCGCCCGCGGGCTGGAGCCCTTGTACCCCTTCACTTTGACCTCCTTTTGCACTAAGACTATAAATAGGACGCCCCCACCTCCTAGTGAGGGTTAGCATTGGTTTAGCTCATATTTGTGTGAGAGCCCTGCTCATCCACTTGGTTACTTCTCCTTGGAGCTCACGACCTCTTCGGAGAAGATCCCCCAAGCGGATTCAAGACCCCTTTCTAGGGAAGAACATCAAGACCTCCGTATGGAGAAGAACGGTTCCTTTGTATCCTTACCTTTGTTGATTGTGGATCATATGTTACTCTATGTTGTCGGTGATCTAGCACTTGTGTGATTGATTCTATGTCGGTTTCGTGATTCTCTCTCGTTTTCCCCGTGTTTTCCCCTTTGTGCTTCCGCGTGTTCTTCATGATTCCCCATAGGATCCACTCCAAACGTGAAATATCGTCCACCTAGGGTTCCGCCCTACATCTTCTTGGATCAGAGCCAGCTTGTCTCATGACATCATCTTGGTATCATGAGCCACGTTGATCACGTTTTTGGAGCCCCTACCCCTCTTTTTCTAGCTTGATTTTGTTGTTTCCGTCCTAATTCCGAAAATTCCCCACCAAAAATAGCCCCAAATTTTTTTGTGATTTGTTGGTGAGTTGAGATTTTGTTGGATTTGGTCCATGGATTTATGTTGCTACGTGTGGATCTAGCTTTCCCCACCCTCCCCACCCTTTTCCGTCCACCATACTACTCGATTTCGACCTCACCATCTTCTTCTTTGCAGGAGATCTCGCAGTTCTTCTCCCCGAGCCCGATTTTCGCCCAGGCTCCGGACGACCAGAAAACGTTGGACGTCCGACAACATCCGGACGACCGTAAAAGCCCATACGTCCGTAAAACCCTGACGAAACGGAACTTTGTCACTTCGACCACCACCACAACCCCACATTCCACCACATCTTCCAAACCCACATACGCCACCATCCTCCCCGATACCTCCTATGATGATTTTGCCATATTTTGGTCCGTGAGATTTTGAGTTGTGGATCCCGTATCCTTTTGTGTTTCGGCTATCTAGGTACGGTTGACGTCATCACCACCACGGCTCATCTTCGCAAGGGTCTCATCATCTCCAAGGACGGTAACTTCGACGACATCTTTGTCATACCTTGCAATTACATTGATAGCCCACATGTCCCTACCTTTGCGTAGCTTACCCATCGAGACTAGCCATTGAGTATTGCCGGCAACGTGACTTGTGCACATTAGGGATCATACTCCATAGCATACATACCATACCATAGTGGTGCATACCTTGGGATCCACTTGTGTGTCACAAAGTTGTCATAGCATACGCAATTGCTATCTTGGTTCGTGAAGTTTTGCATGAGAAAAGAGCTCAAAAGTGAAAGAGCCACCCAAGCTTTTAAGCAAAGAGGAAAGATAAGCAAATAGCTTATGAACAAGAACCATAGCATCATACTACATTAAGATTGTCTTATTGGATCATCTTGGATCATTGCACCGAAATACCATACATATAGCATACTTGGGATAGAGATAGTTGCATTTTTGCCTAGTAGGTTGTGCACCAGTTTCCGTATCCGCCTATTGTGCAATCGTGCTAGCATCTCTCTAGTATTGTGCAACAAGAGCATTTTCGTGGTTTCCACATTTTGGCTCACTTTTGGATTGCACAATCCCATTTATCTATTTGCGTGTGTGTTTCCGTGTACCCATACTTGCTTGGTCTACTTGTTGCATTTGCAAATTTGTGAACCTTTTCCAACATTATTGAAGCTCACTTACTATTGCATCAAATTTTGTGCCACCATCCTAACCAAGCTCCACCATAAGCTTTTACATGTGTAGGTGTGAGAACCGACAAGAATTGGTACCAAAAGTGCTATTTCATTGTCCGCATTGGAGTGAACTTGATTCATTTTCAACTTCGGTCAAGGTACATTTGGCACACGTTCTTTTCCTTCTACCACTTACATTTTTCTTGAAATGATGGATAGGCCAAGTTCTTCTACAAATCCACCTCTCATCGAGAATGGCGACGATATGTCATCATTCATCACAAAGAGCCACCTCTTTGGTGCTCAAAGGGCGTTACACCAAGAGCAACAAGCTATGAGCGACCGCATCGACAACCTCGCCACCGACTTGCGACTCTCCGAACAACGTACAAGAGACTACTTCGACAACAAGTTCGACTCTCACAAGCAAGAGAATGATGCAAAAATGGACGAGATCCGCGCCTTGATGAGGAACCGACATCCTTCCACTTCTTCCTCCTCAAGACGGAGCCGCTCGAGTCGACACTCCGACGACACCTTCTCCGGCTCAAGTACACCGTCATGGACCATTCTTCGATGATCCACGCATCAAGACCGTCATGCATCTCGCAACCCGCTACATGACAAGCATTCACAAGAGCAAGTTGATGAAAGTTCCTCATCCTCAATCAAACCAAGTCGCTTTTGCTCAAGCTCAAGAACGGCAACGACTACGACGCCAAGAGGAAGAACGAGCACGTCTACACCAAGAGGAACAAGACGCAGAGGCTCAATGTCCTCAACAACAACAATGAGAAGCACAAGCTCTTGAGGCGCAACGTGCACTTCAAGAATCAAGTCGAGCCATCACAAACCGCAATCACGAACGGTGCAATCAAGAGGAAGCCCTTAGAGAAGAAATCCAAGAGAGGAACTACCAACCGCGTGTGCAACGTCAAGCTCCACAAGATCCTCCACAAGCTCGTCAAGCTCCACCTCAACCTCAAGTTCAACAAGAGCAAGTTGATCATGGACTTCATCCGCGCCAAGAGCAACATGAGGATGACTATCCTCCACGTCAAGGGCGTCATCATCACCATCGCCAACAACACAATGAAGAGCAACGCTATGGCAAGCTCAAATTCACAATGCCCAAGTTCAATGGAAGCAATGATCCAGAAGAATACCTCTCATGGGCATTGAAGGTCGACAAAATTTTCCGTTTGCACAACTATGAGGAAGAGAAGAAGATCGCTATGGCATCACTTGAGTTCCAAGACTATGTGCTCATATGGTGGGAACAAGTCCTTGAGCGCCGTGAAGCAAGAGGTGAACCACCTATCACCACTTGGGCTCAAATGAAGGAAGTCATGCGAGCATGTTTTGTGCCAACCTACGACAACCGCGATCTCTTCAAGAAGCTACAACTCCTCAAGCAAGGAACAAAGAGTGTTGAAGAATACTACAAGGAAATGGAGATTGCCATGATTCGAGCCAATGTCACGGAAGATGATGAGCAAACAATGGCACGTTTCTTGAATGGTCTCAATCATCCCATCAAGAAGATTGCCAACTTCCAACCCTACTCCAACCTCATTGAGCTCGTGCATCAAGCTACAAAGGCGGAACGTCAAGTGCAAGATGACTTCAAGTACGCCAAGTACTCATCCAAGACTTATGGCTTCTCCAACAATCAAGCTTCAACAACTCCTCCAACATCTACGTCAACCAAGCCTTCTCCAAGCAATGACGACAAGTCAAGTTACAAGAAAACTTCGTCAAGTTCAAGTCGTCTTCCTCCTACTACAAGCAACTTCAAGCCGCGTGCTTCATCATCTACTCCAACCGATGAGACCATCAAGACAAGCTCCTTCAAGTGTTTCACTTGCGGCGGCCGAGGCCACAAGTCCTTCCAATGTATGAACAAGCGCACCATGATCCTCAACGACGATGGTACATATGACTCCATGAGTGAAGAGGAGATGAAAGCACTTGAGCAAGTGGCCATGCACCGGCGCGTGAACGAAGATGAATATGATCAAGTCTTTTGTGATGAGGATTCGATCCCCGCTCTCGTTGTCTCCAAAATCTTGACACTTCAACATCAACAAGAAGAAGACCAACGATGCCACATCTTCCACACTAAGGCCGGCATCAATGGAAGGTCCGTCAAGGTCATCATCGATGGAGGTAGTTGTCACAACTTGGCAAGTGAAGAACTATGCTCCAAGCTTCAATTAGTCAAGAGGAAGCACCCGCACCCCTACAAGCTTCAATGGCTAAGTGACTCCGGCACTATACGAGTTGAGCATACGGTCCAAGTCTCCTTCAAAATTGGTGCTTATGAAGACACTTTGGAGTGTGATGTGGTCCCAATGACCGTTTGCCACCTCCTTCTTGGTCGACCATGGCAATTCGACCGTGGTGTCATCCACAATGGGCGCACCAATCACTATAGCTTCAAGATGAAAGGCAAGGAATACGTGCTACGACCTATGTCTCCTAGTCAACTAATAGCAGACAAGCAAGCCACCATCATGGAGAGAAGAGTGAGAAAGTGACCCACCCAAAAGTGAGTGAGAACCACAAGCCAAACTTGAGCGCCTCTTCGCCTAGAGAGAAAAATCTCATCCTATTTGCCACCAAAAGTGAGATGAGAGAAGTGTGTGAGAACCCATTGAGTGTGATGCACTTTGTACTTGTGTGCAAGGATGGAGAACCAGAAACTAACACCATTCACGAGCTACCTTTGGTGTTTCAATCTCTTTTGCAGGAATTTCAAGATGTTTTTCCCGATGAGCTACCTCCAGGTCTACCTCCTCTTCGAGGCATTGAGCATCGAATCGACCTCATCCCCGGAGCGCCACTTCCAAACAAAGCCCCATACCGTGTCAATCCCGAAGAAACCAAGGAGATTCAACGGCAAGTACAACAACTAATCGACAACAGTCATGTACGTGAAAGCTTAAGCCCTTGTGCCGTTCCTGTTATACTTGTGCCTAAGCCCGATGGAAGTTTCCGCTTATGTTCCGATTGTAGACCCATAAATGCCATTACCGTTCAATATAGGCACCCCATTCCTCGCTTAGATGATATGCTTGATGAACTTAGTGGAGCCAACTTTTTCTCAAAAATTGATCTTAAAAGTGGCTATTATCAAATCCGCATTCAAGAAGGTGATGAATGGAAAACTGCTTTCAAAACCAAATTTGGCTTATATGAGTGGTTAGTGATGCCTATGGGCTTATCGGAAGCACCCGGAACTTTCGTGCGTCGTATGCATCATGTGCTTAGACCTTATACTGGAGTCTTTGTTGTGGTTTACTTTGATGATATCCTTGTGTTTAGCAAAACCATGAAAGAGCATATTAATCATGTTAAATCTGTTTTGCAAACTCTTCGCAAGGAAAGCCTTTATGCGAACTTGAAAAAAATGCACTTTTGGCGTTGACAAAGTGGTTTTCTTGGGTTTCGTTGTATCTTCCAAGGGTGTCCATGTTGATGAAACTAAAATTGAAGCAATTAAAACTTGGCCCCAACCCACCAATTTGCAACAAGTGCGAAGTTTTCTTGCTCTTGCAGGATTTTATCGCCGCTTTGTGAAAAACTTTAGCACAATTGCCGCTCCTTTACATGCTTTGAGTAAGAAGAATACTCCTTTAGTTTGGGGATCTTTGCAATCCACCGCTTTTGATGAGCTCAAGTCTTTGCTTACTCATGCTCCGATTCTTGCTTTGCCCAACTTTGAGAAAACTTTTGAGGTTCATTGTGATGCAAGTGGTACCGGAATTGGCGGAGTTTTGATGCAAGAAAAACGAGCCATTGCTTATTTTAGTGAAAAACTCTCCGGTGCTCAACTTAACTATCCCATCTATGATAAAGAATTGTATGCTTTAGTGCGTGTGCTACATGTTTGGGAACATTACCTTAGACCTCATGAATTTGTCATCCATACCGATCATGAAACACTTAAGTAGTTAAAAGGTCAAAATAAGTTAAACAAGCGTCATGCCAAATGGAGTGAATTTATTGAATCTTTCCCATATGTGATCAAGTACATTAAGGGTAAAGGAAACATTGTTGCGGATGCACTTTCACGCATATGCACACTTGTCACTCAACTTGAGTTGAATGTTATTGGCTTTGAACACATAAAGGACTTGTATGCTAATGATCCATCTTTTGCTATTCCTTATGCTAAGTGTTTGATGCATACTTCTTGGGAACAATATTATTTAAAGGATGCATATCTTATGAGAGCTAACAAACTATGCATTCTCGAGTCTTCTCTTCGTTTGCTCCTTTTGCAAGAGGCTCATGGAGGCGGACTCATGGGACACTTTGGATGCGACAAGACATTCGCTATGCTCTCCAAGAACTATTATTGGCCCAAGATGTTCCGTGACGTCTCGCGCTTCACCACCCGATGCTCTACATGTCGCAAAGCTAAGTCTAAAGCTCAATCTCATGGTCTTTACATGCCTCTTCCTATTCCTTATCAACCTTGGGAAGACATTAGCATGGATTTTATACTTGGTCTACCTAGAACTCAAAATGGCAAGGATTCCGTCTTTGTTGTTGTGGATAGATTTTCTAAGATGGCACATTTCATTCCTTGCAACAAGATAGACGATGCTTCACATATTGCCAATATATTTTGTAGGGAAATCTTTCGACTTCATGGAGTGCCAAAGACAATTGTCTCAGACCGCAACGTCAAGTTCTTGAGTTACTTTTGGAAGACCCTATGCGCCAAGCTCGGCGTCAAGCTATTATTCTCTTCGGCATACCATCCTCAAACCGACGGCCAAACGAAGGTGATGAACCGTACACTCTCCACTCTACTTCACGTGTTGATCAAGAGGAACATCAAGGAGTGGGAAGAGTGTATACCCATCGCCGAGTATGCCTACAACCGTGCAAGACATTCGACGACTGGCAAGTCCCCCTTCGAGGTTGTCTACGGCTTCAACCCATTGTCCCCATTGGACATTCTACCTCTTCTTCTACAAGAGCGAACCAACCTCGACGCAAGTGCTCGTGCAAGCTACATCAAGAAAGTGCACGAAGATACAAGGCACACCATTGAGCGACAAGTACAACGACTAGCAACCAAGCTCAACGTCAACAAGCAACCCATAGTCTTCAACATTGGTGATCTAGTGTGGTTACACCTTCGCAAGGACAGTTTCCCCAACGAACGCAAGTCCAAGCTTCTCCCTCGAGCCAACGGACCTTTCAAGGTGCTAGCACGCTACAACGACAACGCCTACAAGATCGACCTACCTCGAGACAAGTACAATGTGAGCGACATCTTCAACATCAAGGACCTGGCACCTTACCATGGAGATGAAGCTTTTGATCCGAGGTCGGATATCTCCCAAGGGGGGGGATGATGCGGAGCATCCCTCGCTCATCCCCATGGACGCATCTACATCTCCCTCAACACCACGTGGACCCATGACCCGAGCCAGAGCTAAGGCTATCGAAGATAAGGTGAACTCGCTCCTCTCCGAACTCCCTCTTCGTACTCACGAAACATGGCTACTACCTCATTCGGAAACTCTATGTGTGATCAGGTACATGGAGGTGAGCCAAGGATCAACTACTTGCAAGAGCCAAGACGACGAGGACCCCAAGCATGTTGAAGAAGAAGAAGAGATGCTGCTGAAGCTACAGGCGTCGGACGACCGACCAAGTCCGGACGTCCAACGAGTTCTAGGACACGGACGACCCAGCCTTCCGGACGTTCGGTACTTCGCCACCCGAACCAAATCTACGGACGTCCGAGGCGGACCGGACGACCGGACGACAAGCACCCGAGCCAAATCTACGGACGACCGACGACTTCCGGACGTCCGGACCGTCACGAAGCTCCGGACGACCGACCCCCTCCGGACGTCCGACGCGCCTACGACCGAGCTGATTCTACGGGCGCCCGAGCCTAGCCGGACGTCCGGACCGTCCCGAGCCTCCGGACGTCCGACGCCTTCCGGACGTCCGACCCCTGAGTGACCGCACCCGCGGGCTGGAGCCCTTGTACCCCTTCACTTTGACATCCTTTTGCACTAAGACTATAAATAGGACGCCCCCACCTCCTAGTGAGGGTTAGCATTGGTTTAGCTCATTTTTGTGTGAGAGCCTTGCTCATCCACTTGGTTACTTCTCCTCGGAGCTCACGACCTCTTCGGAGAAGATCCCCCAAACGTATTCAAGTCCCCTTTCTAGGGAATAACATCAAGACCTCCGTACGGAGAAGAACGGTTCCTTTGTATCCTTACCTTTGTTGATTGTGGATCATATGTTACTCTATGTTGTCGGTGATCTAGCACTCATGTGATTGATTCTATGTCGGTTTCGTGATTCTCTCTCGTTTTCCCCGTGTTTTCCCCTTTGTGCTTTCGCGTGTTCTTCGTGATTCCCCGTAGGATCCACTCCAAACGTGAAAGATCGTCCACCTAGGGTTCCGCCCTACATCATAAATGTTTATTATTCATGCTAGAATTGTATTAACCAGAAACTTAGTACATGTGTGAATACATAGACAAACAAAGTGTCACTAGTATGCCTCTACTTGACTAGCTCGTTGAATCAAAGACGCTTAAGTTTCCTAGCCATAGACATGAGTTGTCATTTGATTAATGGGATCATATCATTAGGAGAATGATGTGATTGACTTGACCCATTCCGTTAGCTTAGCACTTGATCGTTTAGTATGTTGCTATTGCTTTCTTGATGACTTATACATGTTCCTATGACTATGAGATTATGCAACTCCCGAATACCGGAGGAACACTTTGTGTGCTACCAAATGTCACAACGTAACTGGGAGATTATAAAGGTGCTCTACAGGTGTCTCCAATGGTGTTTGTTGAGTTGGCATAGATCGAGATTAGGATTTGTCACTCCGATTGTCAGTGAGGTATCTCTGGGCCCTCTTGGTAATGCACATCACTATAAGCCTTCGAAGAATTGTGAGTAATGGGTTAGTTATGGGATGATGCATTATGGAACGAGTAAAGAGACTTGTTGGTAACGAGATTGAACTAGGTATTGAGATACCGATGATCGAATCTCGGGCAAGTAACATACCGATGACAAAGGGAACAACGTATGTTGTTATGCGGTTTGACCGATAAATATATTCGTAGAATATGTAGGATTCATTATGAGCATCCAGGTTCCGCTATTGGTTATTGACTGGAGACGTGTCTCGGTCATGTCTACGTTGTTCTTGAACCCGTAGGGTCCGCACACTTAACGTTCAGTGACGATTTATATTATGACTTATGTGTTTTGATGTACCGAAGGTAGTTCGGAGTCCCGGATGAGATCAGGGACATGACGAGGAGTCTCGAAATGGTTGAGACGTAAAGATTGTGATATTGGACGACTATATTCGGACATCGAAAAGGTTCCGAGTGATTCGGGTATTTACCGGAGTACCGGAGAGTTACAGGAATTCGCCGGGGAGTATATGGGCCTTATTGGGCTTTAAGGGAGAGAGAGAGGCAGGCCAAGCGCCCCCCGAAGGCCTAGTCCGAATTGGACTAGGGGGAGGGGCGGCGCCCCCTCCTTCCTTCTCTTCTCTCTTCCCTTTCCATGTCTCCTACTCCTACTACTTGGAAGGCGAAATCCTACTCCCGGTGGGAGTAGGACTCCCTAGGGCGTGCCATAAAGAGGGCCGGCCCCTCCCCTCCTCCACTCCTTTATATGCAGGGGAGGGGGCACCCCATGGACACACAAGTTGATCTATTGATCTCTCCCAGCTGTGTGCGGTGCCCCCTCCACCATATTCCACCTCGGTCATATCGTAGCGGTGCTTAGGCGAAGCCCTGCGTCGGTACCAACATCATCACCGTCATCACGCTGCCGTGCTGATGGAACTCTCCCGTGAAGCTCTGCTGGATCGAAGTTCACGGGACATCATCGAGCTGAACGTGTGCTGAACTCGGAGGTGCCGTACGTTCGGTACTTGGATCGGTCGGATCGTGAAGACAGACAACTACATCAACCGCGTTGTGCTAATGCTTCTGCTTTCGGTCTACGAGGTTACGTGGACTCACTCTCCCCACTCGTTGCTATGCATCACCATGATCTTGCGTGTGCGTAGGATTTTTTTTGAAATTACTATGTTCCCCAACAATGGTATCAGAGCCAGGTTTATACGTAGATGTTATATGCATGAGTAGAACACAAGTGAGTTGTGGGCGATACAAGTTATAATGCTTACCATCATGCCATACTTTGGTTTGGCGGTATTATTGGATGAAGCGACCTGGACCGACATTACGCGTATGCTTACGCGAGACTGGTTCTACCGACATGCTTTGCACATAGGTGGCTGGCGGGTGTCAGTTTCTCCAACTTTAGTTGAACCGAGTGTGGCTACGCCCGGTCCTTGAGAAGGTTAAAACAACACTAACTTGACGAAATATTGTTGTGGTGTTGATGCGTAGGTAAGAACGGTTCTTGCTCAGCCTGTAGTAGCCACGTAAAACTTGCAACAACAAAGTAGAGGACGTCTAACTTGTTTTTGCAGGGCATGTTGTGATGTGATATGGTCAAGACGTGATGAGACATAAGTTGTTGTATGAGATGATCATGTTTTGTTGAAGTGTTGGCAACTGGCAGAAGCCTTATGGTTGTCTCTTTATTGCATAAGATGCAAGCACCAAATAATTGCTTTACTTCATTGCTATGCGATAGCAATAGTTGCAAGAGCAATAGTTGGCGAGACGACCATGTGAGGACAGATTGATATAGATCAAGATGATGGAGATCATGGTGTCATGACGGTGACGATGGAGATCATGACGATACTTTGGAGATGGAGATCAAAGGCACAAGATGATGATGGCCATATCATGTCACATATTTTGATTGCATGTGATGTTTATCTTTTATACATCTTATTTTGCTTAGTTCGACGGTAGCTTTATAAGATGATCTCTCACTAAATTTCAAGGTACAAGTGTTCTCCCTGAGTATGCACCGTTGCCAAATTCGTCGTGCCGAGACACCGCGTGATGATCGGGTGTGATAAGCTCAACGTTCACCTACAACGGGTGCAAGACAGTTTTGCACACGCAGAATACTTGGGTTAAACTTGATGAGCCTAGCATATGCAGATATGGCCTCGGAACACTGGAGACCGAAAGTTCGAGCGTGAATCATATAGTAGATATGATCAACATAGTGATGTTCACCATTGAAAACTATTCCATCTCACGTGATGATCGGACATGGTTTAGTTGATTTGGATCACGTGATCACTTAGATGATTAGAGGGATGTCTATCTAAGTGGGAGTTCTTAAGTAATATGATTAATTGAACTTTAATTTATCATGAACTTAGTCCTGATAGTATTCTGCAAATAATGTTGTAGATCAATAGCTCGTGTTGTTTCTTCCGTATGTTTTATATGTGTTCCTAGAGAAAACTAAGTTGAAAGATGATAGTAGCAATGATGCGGACTGGGTCCGTGATCTGAGGTTTATCCTCATTGCTGCAAAAAAAATTATGTCCTTGATGCGCCGCTAGATGACAGACCTATTGCAGGAGCAGATGCAGACGTTATGAACGTTTGGCTAGCTCAAAATGATGACTACTTGATAGTTTAGTGCACCATGCTTAATGGCTTAGAATCGGGACTTCAAAGACGTTAACGTCATGGACCATATGAGATGTTCCAGGAGTTGAATTTAATATTTCAAGAAAATACCCGAGTTGAGAGATATGAAGTCTCCAACAAGTTCTACACCTAAAAGATGGAGGGGAATAGCTCAAGCAGTGAGCATGTGCTCAGATTGTCTGGGTACTACAATCGCTTGAATCAAGTGGGAGTTAATCTTCCAGATAATATAGTGACTGACAGAGTTCTCTAGTCACCATCACCAAGTTAGTAGAACTTTGTGATAAACTATAGTATGCAAGGGATGACGAAAATGATTCCCGAGCTCTTCGTGATGCTGCTCGACGAAGGTAGAAATCAAGAAAGAGCATCAAGTGTTGATGATTGACAAGACCACTAGTTTCAAGAAAAGGGCAAAGGGAAAGAAAGGGATCTTCAAGTAGAATGGCAAGGAAGTTGTCACTCCCGCGAAGAAGCCCAAAGCTGGACCAAAGCATGAAACTGAGTGCTTTTACTGCAAAAGAAATGGTCAGTGGAAGCGGAAATGCCCTGAATATTTGGTGGATAAGAAGGATGGCAAAGTGAACAAGAGTATATTGGATATACATGTTATTGATGTGTACCTTACTAGTGCTCATAGTAACCCCTGGGTATTTGATACTTGTTCGGTTGCTAATATTAGTAACTCAAAATAGGAGTTGCAGAATAGATAGAGACTAATTGAGGGTGAAGTGACGATGTATGTTGGAAGTGGTTCCAAGATTGATATGATCATCACACCCCCTATACTTTCGGAATTAGTGTTAAACCTAAATAAATGTTATTTGGCATTATGCGTTGAGCATGAATATGATTTAATCATGTTTATTGCAATATGGTTATTCATTTAAAGTCATAGCATAATTGTTGTTTTGTTTACATGAATAAAACCTTCGATGGTCATACACCCAATGAAAATAGTTTGTTGGATCTCGCTCGTAGTGATACACATATTCGTAATATTTATGCCAAAAGATGCAAGGTTGACAATGATAGTGCAACTTATTTGTGGCACTGTCGGTTGGGTCATATCGGTGTAAAGCGCATGAAGAAACTCCATAAACATGGATTTTTTTGAATCACTTGGTTATGAATCATTTGATGCTTGTGAACCATGCCTTTTGGGCAAGATGACTAAAACTCCGTTCTCCGGAACAACGGAATGAGCTACTGACTTGTTGGAAATAATACATACCAATGTATGCGGTCCAATGAGTGTTGATGCTCGTGGCGGGTATCGTTATTTTTTGACCTTCACAGATGATTTAAGCCGATATGAGTATATCTACTTAACGAAGCACAAGTCTGAAACATTTGAAAAGTTCAAATAATTTCATAGTGAAGTGGAGAATAACCGTAACAAGAAAATAAAGTTTCTACAATCTGATCATAGAGGAGAATATTTGAGTTATGAGTTTGGCCTTCATTTAAAACAATGCAGAATAGTTTCACAGCTCACGCCACCTGGAACACCACAACGTTATGGTGTATCCAAACGTCATAACCGCACTCTATTGGATATGGTGCGATCTATGATGTATCTTACCGATTTACCACTATCATTTTGGGGTTATGCATTAGAGACTGCTGCATTCACTTTAAATAGGATACCACTAAAATTCGTTGAGACAACGCCTTATGAACTGTGGTTTGGTAAGAAACCAAAGTTGTCGTTTCTTAAAGTTTGGGGCTGCGATGCTTACGTGAAAAAGCTTCAACCTGATAAGCTCGAACCCAAATCGGAGAAATGTGTCTTCATAGGATACCCAAAGGAAACTGTTGGGTACACTTTCTTTCACAGATCCGAAGGCAAGACATTTGTTGCTAAGAATGGATCTTTTCTAGAGAAGGAGTTTCTCTCAAAAGAAGTGAGTGGGAGGAAAGTAGATGATAGAGGCGGGGTGTCCCGATCTTTCGATGAGATGATAACTATTGATTTGGTGAAGATGACTTTGACGATCCGACTACAAACGTGCACGACGTTGCGCCTTAGCAATCGCTAAACCAACTTCGAGAGGTTATTGACCACGCCGGAGCACAATCAACCTGACCACGAAGGTCTATTCCTGCAAGCAATCGAAGAACAAGCAAGAATATGATAAAAGCAATCTGAATATTGCGAGTATATATGAAGTATTGATAGATAAAGGTGGGGATCCGTAAGCGGTCTTGGTCTGGTCGTTGGACACAAACGAAGTACACGAAGTTGCAATGGCTAACTTTTAACTAAACAAATCCCAAGGGAAAAGCTACTAGATGGATCTACTTATATAGGAGCAAGGGGTGGCGGCCTAGGAGGTGGGAGGACGTCCCAAGGCAGACTAAAACTAACCCTAGGTCGTACAAGGCCAATGGGCCCAAGTGGAGGTGATGCAACACCTTTGGACTCGTTGTTTGACTCGGATTCTGCTGTAGCGTCTGATTGTTTCGTCGATATCTCAACGCTCCGGAAGAATTTGAAGGTGAATCCAATTGGCCTGGAAAGATCACAAAATCTAGAATAAAAAAGAATCACCCAATTCGGAGTCCGTATGAAAAAGTTGTTGGCGTTTTAAGTCAGGTATGTCTGTGCAGTCCGAATCTGAATCCAGAACGTGAGAGACTTGGACTCTATCTTCTCTTGGCTCAAAAGTGACGTGAGAGAACTTTTTGAACAGCACTTAAACATCTCTTTCTCCCTTATATTCATATGTGAATTGTACAAATATCCCATACACCTGCAATTAGACAAAACACAAAAGTGTGTGAAGTATTTTTGTTCTGGATAACATAAATAGATTATTGAATAGTTTGCACTAGAAATCACCTAACAAATATGCATCTATGCAATATTTTTAGTCATATCCAAGGTAGTCATGTCTTCATCATCCTCCCCTTTTTGAAAACAAAGCCGTCCTCGGCGTTGCTTAATCTGAAATGTGGCTAACAAAAGAGACAAGGTATACATGTTCTATATGTATATGTCATCCATTTTTACTTTCCTTGATTTTTGCACATATGACACATGTATACATGAGTAACTTTCATAGATCATAAAATGTAAAGCCAAAATATTATCATAAGTAGAAGGCATGAAAATATTGTAACTCGGTTTGCACATATAGGTGAAGCTCTTATTCCTATCAAAAGATTGACAATATTCATCATTAAACCATCCCAATATTGGTGAATAAACCTTACTTGCATCAAATTTACATGCTACAACATGCTTAAATAAGCAAACATGCAGTAAGTCATTGGACACAGAATCATCACCAAGATTAGAGGTCATATCAAAATGATTAAACATTGGTTCTTTTGCATCAATAGTTAATTCAATGGGTGCACTCAAAATTGTTGGTATTTCAGTTGTTTGATCACATGATGCATTCATGATAGTAACATGATTCTCTAAAATAGGTGGCGTGCTCAAATCAACAGGTAACTCAACACATGATGTTTCTAAGTTAATTAGGGATGCATCATTCTCATGTGAAGTTATATCATCAATACATTTAATGTTACCTTGTCGCAAAGACGTAGCTGATGTCGGTATGGACAATGACAATGGACCATACACTTGAGATGATGTCGCACTCACAATCTGAGGTGTGGCTGCTCTAGTAGGTGCAACGGTGGAGGAATCAACCGATGGTAGTGAGCATGAGTTGGAATAGTAGTTGTTGTAGTCACCCAATGCATCCTCTTGTAACTGTCTCTCAAAGGTACAAGCACGAATATACATACCAGTAATGCAACGAGGAATATACCTAAATCTTGCCTGAATATCATGGTTCAAACCACCAAAAAATCTATTTATTGTATCATCCTCAGATTCTTCTATGTCAAAATGATGCATATAAGATTTGAACTCTTGGTAGTAAGCATGAACAGTGTTATTGCCTTGTTTAAATTGTTCAAATTTGTGAAGCAATTCACGACGATAGTAAGGAGGGAAAAATTGTTGTCTCATTACATATTTCAAATCTTTCCAAGTTGTGGGTTGGTTATCAATGTTTTTCTTACAATGCACACTCCACCAAACAGAAGCAAAACCAGTAAATGCTCTAGTGGCAGCTCGTACTCGCTCAAGTTCAGAAAAGTCATGGTAACTAAAAACTTGTTCTACTTCAAGCTCCCAATCTAGATAAATAGCAGGATTAAATCTACCCTCAAATGATGGTAAAGAGATAACCTGACCATGTGCTTGTGTGTGTTGTCCCAACTCTTGTGATGGTGAAGATGTGTTCGTCATCCAAAAACTTCTATCTCCGGTACCTGTCATGATTAGTAGAAACAAGAAACAAAATTCGAGAATAATGTTCCTATGAACTACTAGGATGTGGTTGTAACGTGCTCACAGTAAGAAAATATCAATATCTTACAAGTTCTTACCATGCGGCAGGTGGTGACAGGCAACCAGCAGTGTCAAGTAACTCTGAAGATTGTGTAAAGTGATTGCCAGGGGAACGTACGTATACACGGTGTAGAAATATGTGGAGCTGGGTTGACTATATATGGTAGCGAAAGATTAGCAATAATCAATTCAAAGATGCAATGTTGAATAAACGCTCAACGACGGTACTGTGCTGGTCCTAGGCTAGACCGGACTAGAGACGCGAACCTAAAACACTAATGAGGTCACGGCATAGCACAACAAGCATCAATGAAGGATAAGTAGCTCTGGACAACAAGATATAACTGAAGATCACGACGGCAGTAAAGATAATGATGAAGAACAACTGCCAAGCAGGATATATAACAACTCTCTCTCCAACTTTCCCCTTGAAAATTTGCTACTAACTCAATCTTTCCAATGCAAAAAGAATCACTCAATTCCGAATTGATATGAGGAGTCAAAGAATTCTAAAACTGGCATGAAAAACTGGAACAAACTGTATGCGCGAACTTCAGAGGGCAAAGAGACCTATTGGGAAGCTGATTTTGAGACGCCAAATATTGAACTAGCTTTTGCAACTATTCGGATGCGTCTAGTCGCTAGCTTTAATTTGAGTACTTGTGGAGCCAAAACAGACTTCGTATGAGGAAGTTATGCCTGTTTTACTGAACAGTGCACAAAACAGATTCCAATCCGAATTCAACTACGAGATTGAGTCTAGATAGATCCGAATTTTGTTTGTTTTTTCTCTTCCTTTTTTTCCACACTTTTTTTTCTTTTTCTTTCTCTCTTTTTTTCTTTCCTTTTTTCTCTTTTTTTCTCCATCTTTTTTCTCTCTCACTCTTTCCAAAACAAACTAGATAAGATGCAGATTGGATCAAGTGAAGATGTGATGATCTCAACTATGATTATGACAATGAACAATGGGTAGCACGTGGTGAAAATTGATGGATGGGTGGTGGACAGCGGAAGGGATAACGATGCAGCGGCGGCGTGACTAATGTGAACAGAACTCGAAACTCTAAATGAACTATGCAATAAGACCAACAACTCGACACGACGATGCAACCAATAATTCAATAATGCAAACAATGAAAAGAAAATTGTAAAGGCTCAGACCGGCTTGGACAAAGGATGAATAGATCTAACTTTTTTCTGTGGCTTTTTTTCTTGGACAATAGGTAAGAAAATAAATCTAATCTAGGGAAAACTGGAAATTCTCACCGAGCAACCTGAAAACTGATACCACTTGATAGTGGCGGGGTGTCCCGATCTTTCGATGAGATGATAACTATCGATTTGGTGAAGATGACTTTGACGATCCGACTACAAACGTGCACGACGTTGCACCTTAGCAATCGCTAAATCAACTTTGAGAGGTTATTGACCACGCCGGAGCACAATCAACCTGACCACGAAGGTCTATTCCTGCAAGGAATCGAAGAACAAGCAAGAATATGATAAAAGCAATCTTAATATTGTGAGTATATATGAAGTATGGATAGATAAAGGTGGGGATCCGTAAGCGGTCTTGGTATGGTCGTTGGACACAAACGAAGTACACGAAGTTGCAATGGCTAACTTTTAACTAAACAAATCTCAAGGGAAAAGCTACTAGATGGATCTACTTATATAGGAGCAAGGGGTGGCGGCCTAGTAGGTGGGAGGACATCCCAAGGCAACTTAAAACTAACCCTAGGTCGTACAAGGCCAATGGGCCCATGTGGAGGTGATGCAACACCTTTGGACTTGTTGTTTGACTCGGATTCTGCTGCAGCGTCTGATTGTTTCGTCGATATCTCAACGCTCCGGACGAATTTAAAGGTGAATCCAATTGGGCTGGAAATAGCACAAAATCTAGAATCCAACAAAAAAAGAATCACCCAATTCGGAGTCTGTATGAAAAAGTTGTTGGCGTTTTGAGTCAGATATGTCTGTGCAGTCCGAATCTGAATCCAGAACGTGAGAGACTTGGACTCTATCTTCTCTTGGCCCAAAAGTGACGTGAGAGAACTTTTTGAACAGCACTTAAATATCTCTTTCTCCCTTATCTTCATATGTGAATTGTACAAATATCCCATACACCTGCAATTAGACAAAACACAAAAGTGTGTGAAGTATTTTTGTTCTGGATAATATAAATAGATTATTGAATAGTTTGCACTAGAAATCACGTGACAAATATGCATGTATGCAATATTTTTAGTCGTATCCAAGGTAGTCATGTCCTCAGCAGTAGAGCTTGATAAGGTAATTGTACCTTCTCCCGAATTGGAAAGTAGTTCATCACAGAAATTAGTTCCAGTGATTCCTACACCAATTAGTGAGGAAGCTAATGATGATGATCATGAACCTTCAAATTGAGTTACTACAGAACCTTGTAGGTCTTTAAAGTACAGTCCGCACCAAAGTGGTACGGTAATCCTATTCTTAAGTCATGTTACTAGACCATGATGAACCCAGATTCCGTGAAATGGCTTGAATGCCATGAAATCTGAGATGGGATCCATGTATGAGAACAATGTGTGGGCTTTGGTGGACTTGCCCGATGATCGGCAAGCCATAAAAATAACTGGATCTTCAAGAGGAAGACTGACGCTGGTAGTAGTGTTACTATCTACAAAGCTCGACTGGTCGCAAAATGTTTTTCGATAAGTTCAAGGTGTTGAATACGATGAGATTTTCTCACTCGTATCGATGCTTAAGTCTGTCCGAATCATGTTACCAATTGCCACATTGTATGAAATCTGGCAAATGGATGTCAAAACTGCATTCCTTAATGGATTTATTAAAGAAGAGATGTATATGATGCAACCAGAAGGTTTTGTCAATCCTAAAGGTGCTAACAAAATGTGCAAGCTCCAGCGATCCATCTATGGACTGGTGTAAGCATCTAGGAATTGGAATATACGCTTTGATGAGTTGATCAAAACATATGGTTTTATACAGACTTTTGGAGAAGCCTGTATTTACAACAAAGTGAGTGGGAGCTCCGTAGCATTTCTAAAACTATATGTAGATGACATATTGTTGATTGGAAATGATATAAAAATTCTGGATAGCATAAACGGATACTTGAATAAGAGTTTTTCAAAGAAAGACCTCGATGAAGTTGCTTACACATTGATCAAGACGCTTGATAAGATTTTTCAATGAGTACATACCTTGATAAGATTTTGAAGTAGTTCAAAATGGAACAGTCAAAGAAGGAGTTATTGCATGTGTTGCAAGGTGTGAAGTTGAGTAAGACAAAAAACCTGACCTTGGCAGAAAATAGAAAGAGAATGAAAAGTCATTCCCTATGCCTCAGTCATAGGTTCTATAAAGTATGCTATGCTGTGTACCAGACCTATTGTATACCTTGCTCTAAGTTTGGCAAAGGAGTACAATTTTGATCTAGGAGTAGATCACTGGACAGCGGTCAAGATTATCCTTAGTGAGGACTAAGGAAATATTTCTCGATTATGGAGGGATAAAAGAGCTCGTCGTAAAGAGTTATGTTGATGCAAGTTTTGACACTGATCCAGATGACTCTAAGTCTCAATCTGGATGCATATTGAAACTAGGAGCAATTAGATAGAGTAGCTCCGTGCGAAGCATTGTAGACATAGAAATTAGCAAAATACTTACAGATCTGAATATGGCAGACCCGTTGACTATAGTTCTCTCACAAGCAAAACATGATCACACATTAGTACTCTTTGGGTGTTAATCACATGACGATGTGAACTAAGATTACTGATTCTAGTAAACCCTTGGAGTGTTGGTCACATGGCGATGTGAACTATGGGTGTTAATCACATGGTGATGTGAACTATTGGTGTTGAATCACATGGCGATGTGAACTAGATTATTGACTCTAGTGCAAGTGGGAGACTGAAGGAAATATGCCCTAGAGGCAATAATAAAGTTATTATTTATTTCCTTATTTCATGATAAATGTTTATTATTCATACTAGAATTGTATTAACCGGAAACTTTGTACATGTGTGAATACATAGACGAACAAAGTGTCACTAATATGCCTCTACTTGACTAGCTCGTTGAATCAAAGATGGTTAAGTTTCCTAGCGATAGACATAAGTTGTCATTTGATTAACGGGATCACATCATTAGGAGAATGATGTGATTGACTTTACCCATTGCGTTAGCTTAGCACTTGATCGTTTAGTATGTTGCTATTGCTTTCTTCATGACTTATACATGTTCCTATGAGTATGAGATTATGCAACTCCCGAATACCAGAGAAACACATTGTGTGCTACCAAACGTCACAACGTAACTGGGTGATTATAAAGGTGCTCTACAGGTGGCTCCAATGGTGTTTGTTGAGTTGGCATAGATCGAGATTAGGATTTGTCACTCCGATTGTCGGAGAGGTATCTCCGGGCCCTCTCGGTAATGCACATCACTATAAGCCTTGCAAGCAATGTGACTAATGAGTTAGTTATGGGATGATGCATTACGGAATGAGTAAAGAGACTTGCCGGTAACGGGATTGAACTAGGTATTGAGATACCGACGATCGAATCTCAGGCAAGTAACATACCGATGACAAAGGGAACAACGTATGTTGTTATGCGGTTTGACCGATAAAGATCTTCATAGAATATGTAGGAGCCAATATGAGCATCCAGGTTCCTCTATTGGTTATTGACCGGAGACGTGTCTCGGTCATGTCTACATAGTTCTCGAACCCGTAGGGTCCGCACACTTAACGTTTGATGACGATTTATATTATGAGTTATGTGTTTTGATGTACCGAAGGTAGTTCGGAGTCCCGGATGAGATCGGCGACATGAACAGGAGTGTCGAAATGGTCGAGACATAAAGATAGATATATTGGACGACTATATTCGGACATCGGAAAGGTTCCGAGTGATTCGGGTATTTACCGGAGTACCGGAGAGTTACGCGAATTCGCCGGGGAATATATGGGCCTTATTGGGCCTTAAGGGAGAGAGAGAGTGAGGCAGGCCGCGCGCCCCCCAAGGCCTAGTCCGAATTGGACTAGGGGGAGGGGCAGAGCCCCCTCTTTCCTTCTCTTCTCTCTTCCCTTTCCTTGTCTCCTACTCCTACTAGTTGGAAGGGGGGAATCCTACTCCCGGTGGGAGTAGGACTCCCCAGGGCGCGCCATAGAGAGGGCCAGCCCCTCCCCTCCTCCACTCCTTTATATACGGGGAGGGGGCACCCCATGGACACACAAGTTGATCTGTTGATCTCTCCCAGCCGTGTGTGGTGCCCCCCTCCACCATATCCCACCTCGGTCATATCGTAGCGGTGCTTAGGCGAAGCCCTGCGTCGGTAGCAACATCATCACCGTCATCACGTCATCATGCTGACGGAACTCTCCCGTGAAGCTCTGCTAGATCGGAGTTCGCGGGACGTCATCGAGCTGAACGTGTGCTGAACTCGGAGGTGCCGTACGTTCGGTACTTGGATCGGTCGGATCGTGAAGACGTACGACTACATCAACCGCGTTGTGCTAAGGCTCCCGCTTTCGGTCTATGAGGGTACGTGGACTCACTCTCCCCGCTCGTTGCTATGCATCACCATGATCTTGTGTGTGCATAGGATTTTTTTTGAAATTACTACGTTCCCCAACAGCTGAGGGCGCCGATGGCAAGGCCCCCGGGCTTGTCGAACGCCGAGTAAAAGGCTGACGTTGAGCGCCAGGAGTTGGTCATCACCGACCGACGGAACAGGCTCATCATGACGATGGCTAGGGACGCGGCGGTGGCGGCTGCTACAGCGGAGGAGCAGGGGGAGGCATCTCGCGCAGGGTTAACGAACCTTCCACCTCACCATGCCCCATGGGGGAGCCAGCACAGCATGGCGTCGCCGGCGGGCTTCTCGTTGCCGACGTGGGGGTACATGGCCACGCCTGGCTACGCCAATGGTGATGCGCATGGCAGCTTCAACCCCAACATCACGTTCCCGCATGGTGTGGAGTCGCACGCGTCCCCATCCGGCTACAGCCATGACCCATGCAATCCCTCCCCCGCGTTCGCCGCCGGCCTCAACACCCAATACAACTACTCACCGTCGACTTACTCAGGTTCGCATGCGTCGCCTTTTGTGCCATGGCGCCCTACCCTTTACACAGTTCAGCAGCGCCGACGCCAACATGGATGAGATCATCACGAGCAGCTCGGTGTCCGCCGCTTCATACCCCGGGTTCCGCATGCAAGGCGAAACTCTGGACGTCGCTGCCAACATTGTGAACGAGCTCGACGATGTCGAGGAGGAGCTGGAAGAGGAGGAAGAACCGGCAGAGGTGGAGTCGGTGCCCAAATTGAAAAAAGAAGAAGCGGGCGGCCAATGCCAGGCAGGGCGAGCCTCGCGTCAAGTGGATGTCCAAGGAAGACGAGTGCCTTGCTGAAGCATGGAAGATCATCAACATCAACCCGATAACCGGCTCAAATCAGAACGCCGACGCGTACTGGAGGAGGATCAAGATGGCGTTCGACGAGAGCAAGTTGGTCGACCCCGAATTCTCCAACATCCACATGGACCGCGGTGAGAAAGCCATGGCGAACCACTGGGCGGTCATCCAGACGGCCTACAACTAGTGGCATGGGATTCAAGAGGAGGTCGCGGCTCGCTCGGAAAGCGGCGCCAACGTCGAGGGACAGGTATGCCCATTGTTCGCCGCCCAGTTAATCATCATGAACTTGGTCGACACTATTTTGTCTTTGGCTATGCAGATGGTTCGGATGTTCAACATGTTTCGCCAAGACTGTCAGGACCCTGACTCAATGCCACATCGATCTAGCATGTAACACCTCATATCACTTTGCGGCCTCACGCACGGTATTCCCACGGGTGTCGCCTTACCTTTGCCCGGGACCGTTTGCGCCTTTTGGCACACGTATATGACAGTGTCGCTAGCATCCATATGATAAGGAGCCCGGGCTGACATGGATAGTCGTAAACCCAAAGTGGCACAAACTTACAGGGACAGGCATCCATGACCCTACGACTCAAGTAATTTATTCATTAGGCTCCGAGGAGCGAGATATTACAAACATGGGTCTCATGACCCAACAATCAGAGCATACAAGTCAAAGCACAAGCGGAAGCTATCATGTCTGGGTACAGACATCTATAACTGAAAAAGGCTGAGAAGCCTGACTATCTACCAGATCCTGCCGGGGCACAAGATCGTAGCTGAGGTAACAAACTAAACGTCGAAGTCCAAGCGGAACTACTAGTGAGACTGAAGTCTCTCTGCAAAAACATAAAATAGGCAAACGTGAGTACAATTGTACCCAGCAAGACTTACATCAGAACTAACTACATATGCATCATTATCAACAAAGGGAATGGTGGAGTTTAACTGCAGCAAGCCAGCTTTGACTCGGTGGCTATCCTAAACTACGACTGCAAGTAACTCTTTGAGGTGGCGCACACGAGTCCACATATTCACCATATCAATACACCACTATGGATCCGCTCCCGTCTCCCTACGAGAACGCCATCCATAGCACTCACGCTTATCTTGCGTATTTTAGAGTATCCACTTTCACTTGTCTATGAACTGATATAAGCAACCCAGAAGTCCTTTTCCGCGGACACGGCTATTCGAATAGATGATGTTAACCCTGCAGGGGTGTACTTCTTCACACACGCTCTCACCACTTACCGCCGTTTACACGACATGTACTCGGCAACCTTCAAGCGGAAGCCCAACGTGGGTGTCGGCCACGGCCTACCTAAACACTCAAGTCTCTAGTCCAGGTTTATCGCCTATTCGGGTTCCATCCATGAGGAGATCCGGCCGGAGTTTCGATCACAGCCCCAAACGATGTGAACAGGGTTCCCGAGACACCAAACGGGCGCCCGGTACACCGTGCCACGTGCCTACC
The DNA here is from genome assembly GCF_018294505.1 of Triticum aestivum. Lineage (NCBI taxonomy): Eukaryota > Viridiplantae > Streptophyta > Magnoliopsida > Poales > Poaceae > Triticum > Triticum aestivum. The sequence continues at coordinate 233,956,306 of NC_057795.1, forward strand.
GCATCACAGCCCACCCCTACGGTCAGCGCTGCGCACGGCCTCCAGCATACTACAAACACCAGAAACTACTTGCAACTCCTGGACAGAGGACAAGGGTGATCAAGAAGCCGAGAGGGTCCATTGGTTTCGGGCCCAATGCGTGGTAGTAGCTGAATCATGGATCACAAACACAGAACTCAGTTCCTGAGGACGGCTTCAATGAGACAACCCACCATGTACTCCTACATGGCCTCTCACTGCTACCTTTACCAAATCGTGTTCACACACTTAGCTCACACATAGTAGGACATGTTCACACACCTTTGATTCATCCCCGATGAATCAGACCTGACACAACTCTAAGCAGTAGCAGGCATGACAAACAAGCATGAATGAGTAGGCACAACAGGGCTCAAACAACTCCTACTCATGCTAGTGGGTTCCATCTATTTACTGTGGCAATGACAGGTCATGCAAAGGATAAAGGGGTTCAGCTACCGCAGCAAGTAACAGATGAATCGGTGTTGTCCTAATGCAGTAAAAAAGAGCAGGAGCGAGAGAGTGGGATTTTATCGGAATGAACAAGGGGGTTTTGCTTGCCTGGCACTTCTGAAGATAATATAGTTCTTCATCGGTGTCATCGATCTCGTCGTCGGAGTCACGTCTCTCGAGAGGGGACAAACACCGGCAAACAAGAAAGAACACAATCAATGCAATGCACAATATGATGCATGCTATGACATGGCAATATGAATGTGTTTTGAGCTAATGCAACTAGCAACAGATTAAATGAAGTTGGTTTGAATACAAGATTCAAATTCAAACTCCATATGTGATTATTCAAATGCCATTTAATTGATTTGTGCTAAGCAGCAGCTATAAGTTGTTCTAACATGCATGAAAATGGTACATATGGATTCCTTGAATTTTTCTGATAATTTTTCATATATAATTTATTTAATTTGGAGTTACGGTTGAATTTCTATGAATTTTAGAAGTTTTAGGCATTTTCTGGAATTTCCTGAATAATATTAAATCCAGAAATGATTATGGCGTCAGCACCACGTCACAGTGACGTCAGCAGGGTCAACTGGGCGCCCCAGGTCAAACCTGACGTGTGGGGGCCACACGTCAGTGACACAGGAGCTAATCCCGGTCAAACCCAGCGCTGACTGGGGTTTGACCAGGGGTGGGGGCCCACTGTCAGTGGCTGTGGGTTTAATTAGTGGGGCCATTAACACTAATTAAGCGTGCCCCGTCGGCAGTCGCCGGAGTATTGCCTGCGGCGACCATTCCGCACGGCGGCGCGGCTCGGATTTGAGCTAGGGGCGATGGTTTGGCGCGCGGTTTGGCTCATTAGAACGTCCGCGACACGGCGCGGCCAGCGGTGGCTGTGGCCGCGGCTGGGGTGGCCGGTAGCGGCAACTACGGCGAGAGAGGCGGCGACCGGAGCTCGGGCATCGCCTAAGACGATGCTATGGTGCGGCTACGGATGAACCGATGGGAGTTTTCGGCTCCTGGGAACATCTCGAGCCCGAGGGCGTGCTCAGACGCGAGCTAAGACACCTGTGGCCACGGCGGTGCCATGGCCGGCAGCGAGGAGCGCTCGGCAAGGTGGTTAGGGCGGCTGGAGTACGGGAACGAGCGCGAGGAGGAGGGGGAATGGAAGAGTAGCTCACAGCGGATCTGGTGGAGGCAACAGCGAGGCCGGGGAGGGGCTGGAGCTCGCGAATCCTCGAAAGTTCGCCGGCGGCCGAAGGTTGGGGGCGAGCTTGAGGGCGACGCTGCAGGGCTTCCGGAGGGCCGTGGATCGGTGGGGAGGAAGAGGGGGTCGGGGCGGAGCTTCCTGGGGCGTCGGTGAGGCGTGGGGTGGCCGGTAGCCACGGTGGCTCTCGTCGGTGGCGGCGGCTCCGTTCGGGTGAGGAGAACAGAGGAGGGGGAGAGTGTTCCGGGGAGAGGATGAGGACGCGGGAGAGTGAGGAAGAGAGGCAGGGAGGTGCGTGGCGTCTCCGGGCGTCGAGGAGGAAGCAGGAGGTGGCCAAGGCCTCTCGGGCGCGCGCCACGCCTCGCCTCTGTCCTTCTGGCGAGGGAGGAAGACGACAGGGGAGGGGGTGGAGATGGGCTGGGCCGGCTGGGCCGGTTGGTGGCGCCAGGTAGGCTGCGGGTAAGTGGCCCAGGTAGGTTTCCTCTCTCTCCTGTTTTATTGTTCTGTTTGTTTTATTTTTATTTAATCTTTTGCCACTGTTTTGAATTTAAAATAATTCAAACAATGCCAAAAGCTCCTCTGAATATTTTTATTTTGCTATATGGACTTTTCCAAAAGCTCATAAAATATTTCAGGGGTATTTGAAATTATATTCTAGTTATATGAATATAATTCAAATTCAAATAGCTAATGATTTAAATTCAAAGTCCCAAAAATAAATCCTTAAAAATGTTCAATATTTTGGTTGGGACCAGAACCCTTACCAAAAATTATCAAACATTTAAGAAGAGCATTTTGGAGCAATGAATGAGATTTTTAGGGGTTTTGCCCTTCTTTTATTTAAGTTTTTGAGGCTTCCAAAATTCCTCAGTTCAGGTTTCAAAAATTTAAACATGATGCTCAGATGGAAGCAGGCATAGGACAGGCCTGAACTAGGGATGTGACAACTCACCCCCACTAAACAAGAATCTCGACCCGAGATTCAAGGGTAGGGTAAGACGAAGGGAAAACACAAACTAGTATAATCTTCATGATCCAGGGTGCACTTCAAATGAACGTTGATTTGAACACCATCATTGTCTTGAAGCCCTGCTCTGAGAAATCCTGTCATCATGACATGGAGGGAAGAAGGAGACTCTAGAAGGGTCGATCTTCTCGAAGATCGAACAACTCACGGAATGAGACATAGGACCATCTCTCGGGTTGAGACACGAGATACACATCAAGAGGGGTGGAAAGAAACGGATAACGAAGGTTCACTAGGTAGACAACAATTTCACGCTTAAGAAGGTGGTAAACGATTGTCAACGTAGCGAGGAGTTGAGTTGCCATGATACCATAACGATACACCTTAGGGAAGGTGACTCGTAGAGATATCCCCTTAAGTGGCAAAAAGAATTACTTTTGATTCAGAGATCATTGAAACTCTTTAAACCAGCCTAAGACAATTCTCGAGCGATCGTTTGGAGGGGGTCGGTAGAATGGCATACTCAAACTTGGATGATGTGGATTACCTTGTTGAAGACAACGCAATGGATGAATTTTCTTATCACCGGAAATGGAAGAGACCCATGGAAGAATGGCACATTGGTGGTGCAAGCTGGGAACAAAATGCAAATGCTGGGAATGATTCTGGTAACTGGGGAAGAACCCAACAATAGAGAGTTATCCCACTATTGGACTGGTTATAGCATAACCGAGGAAACTGAGAGCGCTATACAGTTAATGCCGACGATCAAACCTAGCACTTGCGCGTGCTCTCAAGAACTTGAGCAATTCCATAATCATCAAGGTTTTACCAACATCCGTGTCAAGGGTCCGGTAACACAACTTACTACCATGATGAATGGTGATGGAGGATGCAGATGCAAAGGAAGATAACACCTTCTCAGATTTCACCCTTGGCGGGGCCAAGGAAATAAAATCTGGATGATCGACCGAGAGACATTTAGCACTCCGCTTCTAATGTTCTCCTTGATGTGCTAGTGTAACCCATTCATAGATATGGTTTGATATCTAAAGCATCAAGTAAAAAGGTCGGACTTCGGGAACACAAAAATCCATAGGGGCAACTAGGGAGTAAATCCTACGAAGTCCCTATGGGGAGGTGGCCAACTTCTTCAATCAAGATACTATAATAACAGGTCTTCCGGCTGGGTGTGTTGGCCATGACATCCACTTTACCGGTTTCCAAGGGATCGATATTATAGTTCTTGGAAAATGTTCCAAACCATCATATCTGCCTGAGATTCAGATCTGGTTGGTGTCAGGATATTCCAGACTCATCGAGTCTAGGAAGAAAAACGAAAGTTTGCAACACAAATCGACGAGATGACGTTGCGAGATTCTCGGGGAATGAACTACGATAGTAAGCTCCAAAACATGAGCTGGTTCTGCTACACACATGTGAACACGTTGTTCCAGACAAGCATGACCACAAACTAGTCTTATAATAAAACACTACCGAGTTCAGGAGGGGGAACCATCAACGAGGGTATCGAAGTCCTTACATAAGTCCGGATTAGCTCTTATGAAGAAACTCCTTCTCCTTGAACAAATCAATCAGTGGCTTGGTGTGCTAGGGATACATATAGATTGAAGGTTGCAAGTCTTCAAACCACAACATTCTTCGCACGTGTGCATGACTGATTTGGAATGATTCCAAAGAAAGCAACATTGACTTTCTCGAATCCACGGCGGAAACTTGCATCAGATGCACATGAACTGGAGGAAGTCACTTCTTACATCCGAACATATGCTTCATGAACTAGCATGAACAAATGCTTTCAAAAGTTTCCAACACTAGCTTAATGTTCAACAAAATCATGGAGGAGATAAGGATGTTGTCAATGGGCTCAACAACAATTCATCCGGGTTTCCTTTTAAAAGGAATTCCATAGTTAAGTGAACACGGTGATAGCATTGGTCAGACCAAAGATGTAATGGTGTATGCTCGAGGGATCAACCACGAATAAGACAACATTACGAGCATCGTTGGTACTGATTTGATTTGACGATAGCCCACACTCAAATCAAAGGATTGATAAGACAATAGGTCCAGCAACTGATCACAGGGACCAATCGATGAAGATATCATCTTTCTTCAACACACACTACACAAGAATATCCCTTTGGAACAAACTAAGTTAGGCAAGCTTTTATCTTCCAATTCTCGAAGTTGTTGTCTAGCTTAACCAACTAGCTCAGGGATATCTAACACCGACTCTTGGAGAGAAGGTGGTTCACAAGAAACCAACTTGATCACGAGCTCAACATAACAGTCAGGGAACAACCTGGTAATACTTCCGAGAAGATATTCGGAAAATCACGAACCACCGGTATGTTACTAAGCTCGAGAACAATCTCGCTTTTGAGGGCAAGACGATATGATCAAATGAGTGAGGACTTGACAAGATCCTAACTCATCAATCGAAGGGTGCACCGAAATAAGAACTAGATAGCACGATCAGTCTTAGGGTGACGATTCAATAATCAATATGCTGAGAATGAGGTTATCGTCCATTTAACTACCAAGCAACGAGGTTGCTGGGAGTATTGATTTCACACATCACAATTCATTTGCCGGTATTCCGGTTGCATCAACACGAGGGCCGAGGAATGACTAGTGATGGTGAGAAGTATCACTACGTCAAAATTCATGAGAGTTGGTGCAGTTCTCATGACAATTCTGACATAAAGAGGGTAATACTCCAAGGTAGAACAGAACAAAAGCTAGATTAGCAATTTGATCTGCGGAGCACAACTTCTTTGACCCAATCCTGGATATGGAAGAGGTACTGGAGTTTGTTTCTCCTAGTCATTCTGGAATAGAATGGCTTGACGGACCACAAGAGTAATAGGCGTCGATGAATGAACGCACGCATACTCTTGACTATCAAATGATAGACGAGGGTCAGAAGACAACTAAGAGGGACAACTCAAAGAACATATAATTTTCTGAGTTGTGGATGCATAGATTAGTATGTCGAACCAAGTTCCACATGTTTCTTCCGGATAACCCACGCAGAGAGGTAGGACTGGCAGAACCACAATATATAATGGAGAACTCATCAAGAGCACTCTGGTTGTGATCGTTCAGTTCAACGAGGAACTTCGGCCATAAGTACTTCATGGTATTTGGAAGAAGGATGTACCACGAACCTCGAGGACTATCGCAAAGGTTACTAATATCCTAAAGGAACTAGCAAACCCTATCAACATGAAGTAAGTAGAGTGAATCTCGGGTTCAAAACCCAAGGAGTAGAATACCTACTACTAAGTAGCATCACGGGATGCTTTCGAGAATGATGGCCAGAATCATCACACTGGGAACACAAATCATGGCTAAATTACTAGATGATCCCATAGGACACCTAGGGTCATAATAATATCTCCAACATATTTGTCGAGGCAACAGAGTACCTCAACTCACCGATTAGTGTGGTTAATCTGGCCCAAAGGAACATCGGAACGGGAGGAAGGGATTTTGCAAATGCTTCAGACTATTTAGAAACCTGGGATGACTCGGACAGCATAAGGGCTGTAAATGCTCAAAAAGATTTGAGACAATCACAAAAATGGTGGCATAACCACTTAGAAGCACAATATCAAGGTTTCGAGATCATCAGTTAACATACAGAAGGAGTAGGAACTAGACTCAAGCTTAAATCGAACAATCTTATAAGTCTACGGACTAGTAATACGTGATCATGATGGAAAGAAGAGAAAGCCTAGTTTCCTAACCCCGTAGGAAAGATAAGATGACTCAGATCAGAAGGCCATGAGGTATAAGGAGTAAAAAGAGCCTTACGTTCCATCCCACAATCAATTCCCTTATATAACTAAGAATTTCTAGACTCAACTTCGACCAGTTTGGCTTGGTAATCCTACAGGCAGTCAAGCTCTGATACCAACGCTGTCAGGACCCCGACTCAATGCCACATCGATCTAGCATGTAACACCTCATATCACTTTGCGGCCTCACGCACGGTATTCCCACGGGTGTCGCCTTACCTTTACCCGGGACCGTTTGCGCCTTTTGGCACACGTATATGACAGTGTCGCTAGCATCCATATGATAAGGAGCCCGGGCTGACATGGCTAGTCGTAAACCCAAAGTGGCACAAACTTACAGGGACAGGCATCCATGACCCTACGACTCAAGTAATTTATTCATTAGGCTCCGAGGAGCGAGATATTACAAACATGGGTCTCATGACCCAACAATCAGAGCATACAAGTCAAAGCACAAGCGGAAGCTATCATGTCTGGGTACATACATCTATAACTGAAAAAGGCTGAGAAGCCTGACTATCTACCAGATCCTGCCGGGGCACAAGATCGTAGCTGAGGTAACAAACTAAACGTCGAAGTCCAAGCGGAACTACTAGTGAGACTGAAGTCTCTCTGCAAAAACATAAAATAGGCAAAGGTGAGTACAATTGTACCCAGCAAGACTTACATCAGAACTAACTACATATGCATCATTATCAACAAAGGGGATGGTGGAGTTTAACTGCAGCAAGCCAGCTTTGACTCGGTGGCTATCCTAAACTACGACTGCAAGTAACTCTTTGAGGTGGCGCACACGAGTCCACATATTCACCATATCAATACACCACTATGGATCCGCTCCCGTCTCCCTACGAGAACGCCATCCATAGCACTCACGCTTATCTTGCGTATTTTAGAGTATCCACTTTCACTTGTCTATGAACTGATATAAGCAACCCAGAAGTCCTTTTCCGCGGACACGGCTATTCGAATAGATGATGTTAACCCTGCAGGGGTATACTTCTTCACACACGCTCTCACCACTTACCGCCGTTTACACGACATGTACTCGGCAACCTTCAAGCGGAAGCCCAACGTGGGTGTCGGCCACGGCCTACCTAAACACTCAAGTCTCTAGTCCAGGTTTATCGCCTATTCGGGTTCCATCCATGAGGAGATCCGGCCGGAGTTTCGATCACAGCCCCAAACGATGTGAACAGGGTTCCCGAGACACCAAACGGGCGCCCGGTACACCGTGCCACGTGCCTACCGCATCACAGCCCACCCCTACGATCAGCGCTGCGCACGGCCTCCAGCATACTACAAACACCAGAAACTACTTGCAACTCCTGGACAGAGGACAAGGGTGATCAAGAAGCCGAGAGGGTCCATTGGTTTCGGGCCCAATGCATGGTAGTAGCTGAATCATGGATCACAAACACAGAACTCAGTTCCTGAGGACGGCTTCAATGAGACAACCCACCATGTACTCCTACATGGCCTCTCACCGCTACCTTTACCAAATCGTGTTCACACACTTAGCTCACACATAGTAGGACATGTTCACACACCTTTGATTCATCCCCGATGAATCAGACCTGACACAACTCTAAGCAGTAGCAGGCATGACAAACAAGCATGAATGAGTAGGCACAACAGGGCTCAAACAACTCCTACTCATGCTAGTGGGTTCCATCTATTTACTGTGGCAATGACAGGTCATGCAAAGGATAAAGGGGTTCAGCTACCGCAGCAAGTAACAGATGAATCGGTGTTGTCCTAATGCAGTAAAAAAGAGCAGGAGCGAGAGAGTGGGATTTTATCGGAATGAACAAGGGGGTTTTGCTTGCCTGGCACTTCTGAAGATAATATAGTTCTTCATCGGTGTCATCGATCTCGTCGTCGGAGTCACGTCTATCGAGAGGGGACAAACACCGGCAAACAAGAAAGAACACAATCAATGCAATGCACAATATGATGCATGCTATGACATGGCAATATGAATGTGTTTTGAGCTAATGCAACTAGCAACAGATTAAATGAAGTTGGTTTGAATACAAGATTCAAATTCAAACTCCATATGTGATTATTCAAATGCCATTTAATTGATTTGTGCTAAACAGCAGCTGTAAGTTGTTCTAACATGCATGAAAATGGTACAGATGGATTCCTTGAATTTTTCTGATAATTTTTCATATATAATTTATTTAATTTGGAATTACGGTTGAATTTCTATGAATTTTAGAAGTTTTAGGCATTTTCTGGAATTTCCTGAATAATATTAAATCCAGAAATGATTATGGCGTCAGCACCACGTCACAGTGACGTCAGCAGGGTCAACTGGGCGCCCCAGGTCAAACCTGACGTGTGGGGGCCACACGTCAGTGACACAGGAGCTAATCCCGGTCAAACCCAGCGCTGACTGGGGTTTGACCAGGGGTGGGGGCCCACTGTCAGTGGCTGTGGGTTTAATTAGTGGGGCCATTAACACTAATTAAGCGTGCCCCGTCGGCAGTCGCCGGAGTATCGCCGGCGGCGACCATTCCGCACGGCGGCGCGGCTCGGATTTGAGCTAGGGGCGATGGTTTGGCGCGCGGTTTGGCTCATTAGAACATCCGCGACGCGGCGCGGCCAGTGGTGGCTGTGGCCGCGGCTGGGGTGGCCGGTAGCGGCAACTACGGCGAGAGAGGCGGCGACCGGAGCTCGGGCATCGCCTAAGATGATGCTATGGTGCGGCTACGGACGAACCGATGGGAGTTTTCGGCTCCTGGGAACATCTCGAGCCCGAGGGCGTGCTCAGACGCGAGCTAAGGCACCTGTGGCCACGACGGTGCCATGGCCGGCGGCGAGGAGCGCTCGGCAAGGTGGTTAGGGCGGCTGGAGTACGGGAACGAGCGCGAGGAGGAGGGGGAATGGAAGAGTAGCTCACAGCGGATCTGGTGGAGGCAACAGCGAGGCCGGGGAGGGGCTGGAGCTCGCGAATCCTCGAAAGTTTGCCGGCGGCCGAAGGTTGGGGGCGAGCTTGAGGGCGACGCTGCAGGGCTTCCGGAGGGCCGTGGATCGGTGGGGAGGAAGAGGGGGTCGGGGCGGAGCTTCCTGGGGCGTCGGTGAGGCGTGGGGTGGCCGGTAGCCACGGTGGCTCTCGTCGGTGGCGGCGGCTCCGTTCGGGTGAGGAGAACAGAGGAGGGGGAGAGTGTTCCGGGGAGAGGATGAGGACGCGGGAGAGTGAGGAAGAGAGGCAGGGAGGTGCGTGGCGTCTCCGGGCGTCGAGGAGGAAGCAGGAGGTGGCCGAGGCCTCTCGGGCGTGTGCCACACCTCGCCTCTGTCCTTCTGGCGAGGGAGGAAGACGACAGGGGAGGGGGTGGAGATGGGCTGGGCCGGCTAGGCCGGTTGGTGGCGCCAGGTAGGCTGCGGGTAAGTGGCCCAGGTAGGTTTCCTCTCTCTCCTGTTTTATTGTTCTGTTTGTTTTATTTTTATTTAATCTTTTGCCACTGTTTTGAATTTAAAATAATTCAAACAATGCCAAAAGCTCCTCTGAATATTTTTATTTTGCTATATGGACTTTTCCAAAAGCTCATAAAATATTTCAGGGGTATTTGAAATTATATTCTAGTTATATGAATATAATTCAAATTCAAATAGCTAATGATTTAAATTCAAAGTCCCAAAAATAAATCCTTAAAAATGTTCAATATTTTGGTTGGGACCAGAACCCTTACCAAAAATTATCAAACATTTAAGAAGAGCATTTTGGAGCAATGAATGAGATTTTTAGGGTTTTTGCCCTTCTTTTATTTAAGTTTTTGAGGCTTCCAAAATTCCTCAGTTCAGGTTTCAAAAATTTAAACATGATGCTCAGATGGAAGCAGGCATAGGACAGGCCAGAACTAGGGATGTGACAAAGACAATAGTGACCAAGAGTTCAAATTCCTCCATGTGTTCAGCAGGATCAAGGGGTGCGAGAAATGGACGGAGGTCCGGCTCGCTCTCGCCAAGACGAAGGACGATTACAACACGGACATGCCTGCCCCGGCAGTGGCAGAAGGGCATCCTGATAGCAACAAATGAGCCAAGGCAGCGAGGGACACGGCACTTGCTGCCGAACCGCTGAAGTCGTCGATCAATTAGTGCATTGCTCACGCCAATAGCACCGCCACCAAGAGGGAGGAGAAACCCGATGTGAGATGGGTGGTGTTGATGATGAAGCAGGACGTCAAGCTTGACCTTCCCAGGACCAATGTCACCGCAAAGAAGAGGAACACCAACCTGGCATTCTTGACGGGGTAGACACGAGGACGATGGATGATCAGGTGAAGGCGTGGTACATGGCAGAGCGCAGCCAGATCTTGAACCAGATGTTGGGACCTTCGGCGACCAACGTTCCTATGACAATGACGAGCCCGAATAGTGAAGCAGTGCCAACATCGACGGCAAGCCCGAGCATTGAAGATGCACTGACACTGACCTCGGCCAGTCCTCTGGCAGAGGAGCCTACCGTTTGATATGCTCCACGTCTACTATTTGTACCCTTTTGATCGCCAAACTTTGGCTACGATCGTCGACCTATGGCATGATCATTGTCGGCATGTGGCATGATCGATGAACTGTGCCTTTTTTTGGTAGCGGGAAAGCGGAACTTTGAATTATTTGTGTTTGGGGACCGAAACCTCGGGGCGCGGCTGGGAACTCGATCGCCCCCATGCTGAAAAAGTGCCAGCGCTAATGCCAAACCCTTCGTCGGGTGCGCTGGGAGGCAAATGAGTGGAGATGCTCTTAGCAAGCAATGGTGTGCACACACAAAGAGCTCGTGAATTAAAGAAGCAGAGGAGGTGTAGTGGGTCGGAAGGTCCAGGGGCAAGAGTCGCACATAGGGGGCGGGCTGGCCAGGACGGTTGTCACTGGTAGTCGGACCTCACCGTCGTGAGGCAGCGCTACGAGCTGAGAGACGGAACTCGCCACCGCAGCGAAGGCTTGAGGTGCAGTGGCGGCTTGCTGGTAGCCATGGTTACAATGGGGGTGAGCAGGGAGTTTAATTCCAGCTCACCTCGCACGACAGCGGGCAAACAGCTACAGCTAGAGATAGTGGACTATGATTGTGGCGTGGAGCTGGAGCATTCAGCGCGGCACTCGATGGCGGATGTGGCTCCCTACTCACATGCTGCGGCAGGGTAGCTAGTTGCCAGGCCAGACGGGGCGGGGTCTGAAGAAAATATGCCCTAGAGGCAATAATAAAGTTGTTATTTTATATTTCCTTATTCATGATAAAGGTTTATTATTCATGCTAGAACTGTATTGATCGGAAACCTTAATACATGTGTGAATACATAAACAAACAATGTGTCCCTAGTGAGCCTCTACTAGACTAGCTCATTGATCAAAGATGGTTAAGGTTTCCTAACCATGGAAATAAGTTGTCATTTTATAACGGGATCACATCATTAGGAGAATGATGTGATGGACAAGACCCACATGTTAGCTTAGCATAATGATCGTTTAGTTTATTGCTATTGCTTTCCTTATGTCAAATACATATTCCTTCGATTATGAGATTATGCAACTCCCAGATACCGTAGGAATACCTTGTATGCTATCAAACATCACAACGTAACTGGGTGATCATAAAGATGCTCTACATGTATCTCCAAAGGTGTTTGTTGAGTTGGCATAGATCGAGATTAGGATTTGTCCCTCCAAGTATCGGAGAGGTATCTCTGGGCCCTCTCGGTAAAACACATCATAAGCTTGAAAGAAAATGACTAAGGAGTGGGTCACGAGGTGATGTAATTATGGAACGAGTAAACAAACTTGCCAGTAACAAGATTGAACTAGGTATGAAGATACCGACGAGCGAATCTCGGGCAAGTAACATACTGATGGACAAAGGGAATTACGTATGTTGTCATAACGGTTCGACTGATAAAGATCTTCGTAGAATATGTAGGAGCCAGTATGGGCATCCAAGTTCCGCTATTGGTTATTGACCGCAGAGGTGTCTGGGTCATGTCTACATAGTTCTCGAACCCGTAGGGTCCGCACGCTTAACGATCAATGATGATATAATATTATATGAGTTATGTGATTTGGTGACCGGTTGTTATTCGGTGTCCCGGATGAGATCATAGAAATAATGAGGAGTCTCGAAATTGTCGAGAGGTAAATATTAATATATAGGATGATGGTATTCGGACAGCGAAAGTGTTCCGGAGAGTACCGGGTACATATCGGGTCACCAGGAGGGGTTCCGGGCACCCCCGACAAAAGATATGGGCCAAGAGGGGAAAGGCACCAGCCACAAGCGGCTGGTATGCCCCCCATATGGGTCGGCTTAGGAGGAGAAGGAAAGAGGGGAAGGGAAAGGAAATCCTGGAACAGGATTCCCCCTTCCTTCCCTCCCCCCCACCCTCTTTCCTTCGCCCTCTGACAAACATGGCAGGGGCGCGGCCAAGGGGAGGACCCCCAAGTAGGATTCTGTTGGGAAAGGTAGCATGCAATTTCAAAACAATTCATACGCTCACGCAAGATCTATCTAGGAGATGCATAGCAACAAGGGGGAGAGTGTGTCTACGTACCCTCGTAGACTGTAAGCAGAAGCGTTTCACAACGCGGTTGATGTAGTTGAACTTTCTTCACGATCCACCGATCGAGTAGCGAACGTACGCTACCTCTGAGTTCTGCACACGTTTAGCTCTGTGACGTCCCTCGCCTTCTTGATCTAGCAAGATGTCGAGGTAGTAGATGAGTTCCATCAGCACGATGGTGTGGTGTCGATGACGGTGAAGTGATCCACGCAGGGCTTCGCCTAAGCACTATGAAGATATTACCGTGGGAGTAAACGATGGAGGGGGGCGCCGCACACGGCTAACAATTTTATGGGTGTGCTAGGGGCGCCCCCTCCCCCCATATATAGGTGGGAGGGAGAGGGGAGGCAGCCAGGGTGCGCCCCAAGTATGATCTGAATCCTACTTGAGGTTTCCCCAAGTGGCGCCCCTGCCTTTCCTCACCGGAGAAGAAAAGGGAAGGGGGAAGAGAGAAAGAAGGGGGGCCGAATACCCTCTTTTCCTTCACTAAATCGGCCTACTGCCATGGGGGGCGCGCCACCCCTTCTGGGCTGGTTTGCTCCCCTCTCATGGCCCATATGTCCCAAATCTTCCCTCCGGGGGTTCCGGTAACCCCTCCAATACTATGATATGTACCCGATACCCTCCAGAACACTTCCGGTGTCCTAATACTATCGTCCTATATATCAATATTTACCTCTCGGCCATTTTGAGACTCCTCAATATGTCGATGATCTCATCTGGGACTCCGAACAACATTTGGTCACCAAATCATATAACTCATATAATACTATATCATCATCGAACATTAAGCGTGCGGACCCTACTTGTTCGAGAACTATGTAGACATGACCGAGACACCTCTTCGGTCAATAACCAATTGCGGAACTTGGATGCTCATATTGGCTCCCACATATTCTATGAAGATCTTTATTGATCAAACTGTTATAACAACATACGTTATTCCCTTGGTCCATCGGTATGTTACTTGCCCAAGATTCGATCGTCGGTATCTTCATACCTAGTTCTATTTCATTACCGGCAAGTCTCTTTACTCGTTCCGTAATACATCATCCTGCAACTAACTCATTAGTCACTTTGCTTGCAAGGCTTCTTATGATGTGTACTACCAAGAGGGCCCAAAGATACTTCTCCGATACTCGGAGTGACCAATCCTAATCTCGATCTATGCTAAATCAACAAATACCTTCGGAGATACATGTAGAGCATTGTCGGATTTTGGGTTCCGGCAGACCCTTGAGGTTCGAACACTGGGGTGCGCGTGGATATTTTGCCCTCTACCTACCTGTTCCTCGCCGAATCGCTAGGATCTAAACTACCAGAGGAACAACACAAGAGACACAGAGTTTATACTGGTTCAGGCCACCATTGTGGTGTAATACCCTACTCCAGTGTGTGGTGTGGTGTATTGCCTCTTGGGCTTATGATGAACAATACAAGGAAGAACAGCCTCGCGAGGGTCTGTTCTTGGCTGGTGCGATGAACTGCTAGGAGGAGTTCAGTCTCTCTCTCTATTCTAGGTGCCTCTCTTCATCCTAGATGCCTCTACCCTGGGGGTGGCTAGTCCTATTTATAGGGAAAGGCCCTGGGCCTCCTCCCAAATATTGAGCGGGAAGGGCGCCAACAATTGGCCATTTTGAAGGGGAACAGTGGGTACACTTATCCTGACTAAAGTTGGTCCTCGCCTGTCAAAGGCTCTGGTGGTGACGCCTGCTTGGGCTCCACAATGACTTCCTCCCTGCCGTTGGGCTGGTCTTGGTCTTGTTGCACCGAAATGGATGCCTTTGCTTGATGATCTCGCCTGGGCTTGCTCCCTTTGCACCAAAGAAGAAAGGAGGACACCGCACGGGCTGGCGCCCGACTGGCGCCCTTGGTCGTCGTGGCTTGCATCATGGGCACCTCGCGAGGTACCCCGCCTTGATCTCCCCGCCTCCTCGTGAGCCAGCCTGATGAGGCCGTGCCTGAGGAAGCTCCTTGTCATCCGCCCCGCGAGGCTTGGCCCCTCGCGAGGGTATTGAGCTTGTGTTGATGAAGATGGGCCGTGCTGGGCCCCCCTTTGAGCCACGCCGCGGGCCGCAGGCAGGCAAGTCTGGGGACCCCCATTCCCAGAATGCCGACAGTAGCCCCCGGGCCCAAGGCGCGCCCGGGCTTGGCCGAGCAGAGAGGCGAAAGGGCAAGTGCGAAGCGCCGCGGGCCCTAACAGCCTGCGGCCTTAGGCGCCGCGTGGAGGTTGATTGGGCGTGGGCGTCTCCGCTTCCCCACGATGCCTCGGCAACTGCACAGATTCGACAAGTCCCTGCATGCAAAGCGGGTCATGATTACCTGCGATCGTGGAGGTCGACGGTTGGCCTTCGCCGACTATAAGTATGGAACGGCGCGTGCCCTTCCAGTCTATCTCTTCTTGCTTCTCCTTCTTCCCGGTCCTTGCTCCGTCTTGCTGCAATGGCTCCGATCCGCTGGTTCTCTGCGGCAGAGAAGGGAAAGGCTCCCCGAGAGGGTCCTGACCCACTTCCGCCAAAGAAATGGCTTGCCCTCTGCCATCGGGGTGAGGGCGCCCGCCAGGAAGTGCCGGGGCCCTGGTGTGAACGGCCACCACCAGGGTTCCCACTTCCCTTGTACGCCCATGTCGAGGGCTCCAAAGGAGTCGACACCGAACGCCACGGGCGACGCCGCCGTTGGCGCTAGCGGGTCACGAAGGTGTGCGTCTTTCCCCCTGGAGTCCACACTGAAGGCTCCTCCCAAGAGTTCGTGCTTCACTCCGCCATGCCTCCTCAGTCTTGGATTCGCCTTCCTCCTTTCTTTGCCTCCGTCATCCCGCAGGGGGAGCTTCTGGGGCTCTGGCTGCAGCATGCCGGCTGCAGCAACCTCGTGACCGGGGCAGAGGCCGCGGTCGTTGCCCTGGGCGAGGTCTTCATGACTCGAGGCTGGGGCGAGATCACCCGGGTCTGCAGGACAAGGGGCGCCCTCGCGATCCACCTGGAGTACGATGGTGCTTCGGTGATGTTCTTCAAGGTCTTTGATGCGGAGGGTCGCCGGCTAGAGTGCTGCCCCGGGAGAGGCGGTCGGGACCCTGCTGCGGCGAGACATAGGCCGGCCAGCCACTCCCTTGGCAGCTCCTCAGGCGATGGAGGCGTCGGAGGATCCAGCGACTCCGCCGAGCTCTTCGCGACTCCGGAGATGAGCGACGACAGCTACGAGCCCCCGAGCCTGCGCCGCTCCCAGAGCAGGGCGGGCTCGTCAGGCCGTCGCCACCCCTGATCTGGATGGGGCTGGCGCCGGTGCCGGACGACCCACTTTTGATGATGGCGTCTGCCGCGATGGTTCCTGTAGTTAGGACTCCTTAGGATACGCGTCTTTTGTTCCTACGAGGAGCCAAGAATATACCCCGTGGGGGCCTGTAAGGTGTTTGTACCTCCGTTTGTCAATATGATCCTCATCATGAAAGAGTGTGAGATGCTCATTCCGTCTTAGCTTAGTTTCTTCCCTTCGGACCTCGTGAGGGCTTGATGCTCTGCGTCGACAGGTCCCAGCCCCAAGGCGGCTTCAGTCGGTGCTAGTATGCCAGGTCGCGATGCCGTGGTCAAGGCCACGAGGTGAGCAGCCCGAAGTCCGGTAAGAGCCCCTGAGTCGCGATGCTCAGGAGGTCCCCCTTAGCGCTCAAGCAGCCATCATTCGGTGAGAAAGGAGAGCGACGTTGCTAACACGGGATTGCATTAGGTGCGGGGATGGTGCTGCAACAGCTAGTGTTCCCGAAGAGTGACTTATCTTGAGGGTCAGGAAACGCTTCCTGGTGCGGCGCTAGGTCCGTGCCTTGGCCGACGAGGGGTTGCTTGGTGAGGTCCTCACGTGCTTCTCCCCTCTCGCCTTCGCTCCCCTTTCTGCTCTACTTCCTCGGGTCCCGACCCTCGAGCGAGCCTCAGCCGTCGCTGGTATGCCAGGTCGCGATGCCGTGGACAAGGCCAGAGGGTGAGGGCTGGAGAGCCAGTAGGAGCCCTAAGTCGCGATGCTCAGGTACCCCCCCCTTTAACGTGCAAGCGGTTTGCGCGGACGAGAGTGAAGAAGACACCGTGAGGGCCTTGCCTGACGATGCTCCTTGAAAGGCTCATCACAGAAAGTCATCACAGAAAGCGGTTTGCAGGCTCATCACAGAAAGAACGAGAGTTCGCCGTGACAATCGACAGTCAGTCATTAGTTGCTTTGGAGAGGCGACGAGGCCCGAAAGGCCTGGCGAGGTTTATTGGGGCACCCGTGGGCCAGCACGGGACTCACTCACGGGGCCCTACCCCAAGGCGGGTTGCGCCTGGCATTGAGCCTTATCATGGGATGTGTTCCCGCAAATTTGGTTAGATGCCGGCGCTCTACGTCCTCGGGTCCCGGCCCTCGAGCTGGTCTCAGCCATCGCTGGTATGCCAGGTCGCGATGCCGTGGACAAGACTAGAGGGTGAGGGCTGGAGAGCCGATAGGAGCCCTGAGTCGCAATGCTCAGGTACCCCCCTTTTAACGCGCAAGCTTGGTTAGATGTCAAAACTCTATGTCCTCGGGTCCCGGCCCTCGAGCTGGTCTCAGCCGTCGCTGGTATGCCAGGTCGCGATGCCATGGACAAGACCAGAGGGTGAGGGCTGGAGAGCCGGTAGGAGCCCTGAGTCGCGATGCTCAGGTACCCCCCCCTTTAACGCGCAAGCTTGCGACACCCAGGAAGAAAAGGTGCCAGGGACAAGCACCAAATAACAATCATGATGGGTCGAAAGCATGGCCCTAAGATAAATGCAAGAAGGGTACACGCCGCTGGGTCTGACCCGAGCGACTTGGGGATGGTGCAGCCTGAGGGGCGCCCCCAATAAAGTAAGCTAAGAACATGAAATAAAAGGGATACATGCCGCAGGGACGGACTCATGCGGCCTGGGAATAATGCAGCCCTGAGGGCGCTCCCAGCTGGAAAAGAAACTTGAAAGATGTCACCTGATGATGTTGAAGACAAAGGGGTGCTCGTGTAGCAGACTCGGTGGGCTGCGGGAGCCGATCCTCACGAGCCCCCAGGCCCAGGGGCCTCGGGAGGCTTCGGAGGCGCTGGTGGCTCCTCGCGGACCATCTCCATCTCCGCCAGGGCTGCGGAACGCCTGACCTCTTGAGCCTCCAGGATGGCCCTCGTGAGGCGCTGGTACGCGGCAGCCGCGTTGGGCAAGCCATAAGGCATGCGAACGTAGCTGTGAGGCGGACCTTCGCAGCGTCCTACTTGCGAGGGCTAGAGGCGCTCCTGGGATGCAGCTCGGTTGAGCCCTGGTATGTCGATGCAGACACGCAGCCCACCATCCTCGCCTGGATGGGGGGCCACAGCGGGTAAGCGGCGGCTGCCTCTCATGACTCTTGACTCCTGTAGCTCCTGAATGGCCTCGCTGACGAACTCCTGAGGGTTTGTCCCTCCTTGTCTTGCTCCTTCTTAAGGGAAGCGTGCTTCGAAACACGCCTCCAAGTGGTGCCCAAGCGCCTCCCTCGTGACCCTGGCAAGGTCGGCGGCCCTCCAAGGGAGAGCCCTCGAGCCCTGCCTGAGGAGGGCGCCGGGCGCACTTCCCTATGCGATGGAAAGAGATTCCCCCTGAGCAGGAGCGGGCCCTGAGGGGCCTGCCTCCGGAGGGGCCGGGCCGGATGATGTCTTCTTCTTCTTGGGGCGGCCTCGGGAAGCCTCCTGCTTCCGCGATCCGGGTCTTCCTGTGATGCGGCCTGAAATGCTCGTTCCAGGGAGCACACTGCGTCCCTCTCTTCGCAGGGCACCATGATGACTCCACCACTTCCTGGCATCTTGAGGATGTTGTAGCCGTGGTGATTTACGGCCATGAACTTGGCCAGCGCTGGGTACCCGAGGATGGCGTTGTATGGTAGGCGAATGTGGGCGACGTCGAAGTCGATGAGCTCGGTGCCGTAGTTGTCGCGCGCCCCGAAGGTGACAGGGAGGTGGACCTGCCCAATTGGGATCGTGGAGCCGTCGATGACTCCAGAGAAAGGCTTGGTTGGCTGAAGCTGATTGTAGGGCACTTGGAGATTGTTGAACGTTTCCACGGACAGGACGTTGGGCCCTGCCCCGCCATTGATGAGGGTCCTGGTGACTAGCACGTTGCTGATGATTGGGGAACAAAGCATCGGGAGGACTCCGGCTGTGGCCGCGCACTTGAGCTGATCCGCTGAGCTGAACGTGATGGCGCACGCCGACCACCTGAGAGGGCGCATGGCCTCGAGCTTGGGGAGGACTGCGTTTACTTTGCGAGCGAACTGCTTGAAGATGCGTTGAGAGGCTGGGGCTTGATCTCCGCCTAGGATGCAGGCGATCGCACGCGGTTCCTGGAAGCCCCCAGCCCCCTCGTCCTGATGACGGTCCTCATTTCTCCTTGGCTGCGGCGGTAGTGGAGGGAGTCATGCGTTCGCTTGCGGGCGATCCTCGCGAGGCTGATCCCTCATGCTCCCTCGCGAGGCGGGTCCTGCCAGCGATCCTCGCGAGGTTGGTCGTGCCACCCTTGGCGTGGGCCGCGGTCTTCCCAGCGTCCTGCGTTCCTTCCTCCTCCTCGGCCGTAGCCCCGGTCATTGCGGTCGGGACGTCGGCCAACCCTTCCTTCACGCACGGCCCAGAGCTCTTGGCATTCATTGGTGTTGTGGGTGTGGAGGTCGTGGTACACGCAGTACCATCCGCCCTTGGAGGATTCGGGCTGATCTCTGCCCCGGTTGGTGTCTGGTTCCGCCGCGAGCACGGCAGCCCCCTTGCGCTTCACGTCCTTGGCCTTGGGCTTCTTCTCTTCTGGGTCTGCAGCAGGCAGCTCGAGGAGGGAGAGATGCCCTTCCTCAGCCCTGGTGCACTTGGTCGCCAAGTTGAACAGCTCCAAGGAGGTGCACAGGTCTTCATGCATCGCCAGCTCCTCCTTCATCTTGACGTCGCGCACACCGTCGGAGAAGGCTGAGATGATGGCCTCCTCGATCACCTTGGGAATCTTGAGGCACGCGTTGTTGAAGCATTGGATGTACTTTTGCAGGGTTTCCCCTGGTTGCTGCTTGATACGGCGCATGTCGCTCATGGCGGGTGGCCGGTCGCGAGTACCCTGGAAGTTGGCGATGAAGCAGGTGCGCATCTCGTCCCAGGAGGAGATCATGCCTGGAGCCAGGTTCAGGAGCCAGGTACGGGCCCTGTCCTTGAGCGCCATGGGAATCTAGTTCGCCCTGACCTTCTCGTCCCCGTTGGCAGCCTCGATGCCCAGCTCGTAGAGCTGGAGGAACTCTGCAGGGTCAAACGTGCCGTCGTAGCGAGGAGGCAGGTCTGGCTTGAACTTGCCGGGCCACGCGACGCTGCGTAGCTCGATGGTGAAGGTGCAGCAGCCCGCTGTGGCCACGGGAGGCCTTGGGTGACGAAGAGCTTGGTCCTGCGGGTCCCCATGCGTTGCAGCTGGGAGCAGTGTGGGGTCTTGACGTGCTGGAGCAGGAGCGTGGTCGCGACGAGCCGGAGCAGGGAGCGCTCGGGCAGCTTCTTGAGGGCGAGAGATTTCTTGGCAGCTCTGCTCTTGCCGCGCTGGCCCCTGATGGAGCGGGTTCCGCCCAGGGGCCGCGCGCCTTTGGGGCGAGGGCGCCTTCTTGAGGGGGAGGCGGCTGAGGCGCCCCGGGAGCTTCATCGCCCGCGCAGGGCGGGGCGCGGTGCAGTGAGAGGGACGGCGCGGGGGAGCCCCCAGCAGCGCAGACGAGCTCGGCGACTCGGTCGAGCCACTCTTCATAGACTTCATCGATTGGGCGGTAGCGCAGGAGCTCGTTTGCCGCGATGAGCGCAGATCGAGCCTCCATGGCCGTGCGGGGCGCGCGGGACGAAGAACCAGCAGGGGTGAGCGAGGGTGTAGCGGTGCAGCCGTCTCGCCTCATGGGCGGATGTTGGGACGATGCTTTCTGCTCGTTCCCCGCCGGTCCGGTGGCAGCATTGATGGAAGGTGATGGGGAACGACGAGGACGCTCGCCGACGGGAGCCATCTAGGCGACGCGGGAAGCGAGGGCGGCTCGGCGCTCGGCGCGAGCCCGACGAGCGTCAGACATGGATGCGACGGTCGGGGAAGAACAGGGCGACGGAAGACGAATTCCGGCGTGCCCCTACCTGGCATGCCAAATGTCGGATTTTGGGTTCCGGCAGACCCTTGAGGTTCGAACACTAGGGTGCGCGCGGAGATTTCGCCCTCTACCTACATGTTTCTCTCCGAATCGCTAGGATCTAAACTACCAGAGGAACAACACAAGAGACACAGAGTTTATACTGGTTCAGGCCACCATTGTGGTGTAATACTCTACTCCAGTGTGTGGTGTGGTGGATTGCCTCTTGGGCTGATGATGAACAATACAAGGAAGAACAGCCTCGTGAGGGTCTGTTCTTGGTTGGTGCGATGAACTGCTAGGAGGAGTTCAGTCTCTCTCTCTCTATTCTAGGTGCCTCTTTTCATCCTAGATGCCTCTACCCTGGGGTGGCTAGTCCTATTTATAGGCAAAGGCCCTGGGCCTCCTCCCAAATATTGAGCGGGAAGGGCACCAACAATTGGCCATTTTGAAGGGGAACATCAGGTACACTTATCCTGACTAAAGTTGGTCCTCGCCTGTCAAAGGCTCTGGTGGTGACGCCTGCTTGGGCTCCACAATGACTTCCTCCCTGCCGTTGGGCTGGTCTTGGTCTTGTTGCACCGAAATGGATGCCTTTGCTTGATGCTCTCACCTGCGCTTGCTCCCTTTGCACCAAAGAGGAAAGGATGACACCGCGCGGGCTGGCGCCCGACTGGCGCCCTTGGTCGTCATGGCTTGCATCATGGGCACCTTGCGAGGTACCCCGCCTTGATCTCCCCGCCTCCTCGTGAGCCAGCCTGATGAGGTCGTGCCTGAGGAAGCTCCTTGTCGTCCGCCCCGCGAGGCTTGGCCCCTCGTGAGGGTCTTGAGCTTGTGTTGATGAAGATGGGTCGTGCTGGGCCCCCCTTTGAGCCATGCCGCGGGCCGCAGGCAGGCAAGTCTGGCGACGCCTGTTCCCAGAACGCCGACAAGCATCTTTATAATCATCCAGTTACGTTGTGATGTTTGATAGAACACAAGGTATTCCTCCAGTATCCGGGAGTTGCATAATCTCATAGTTGAAGGAATATGAATTTGACATGAAGAAAGCAATAGCAATAAAACTGAACGATCAATATGCTAAGCTAATGGATGGGTCTTGTCCATCACATCATTCTCCTAATGATGTGATCCCGTTATGAAATGACAACTTATGTCCATGGTTAGGAAACTTTAACCATCTTCAATCAACGAGCTAGTCAAGTAGAGGCTCACTAGGGACACAGTGTTTGTTTATGTATTCACACATGTATTTAGGTTTCCGATCAATACAATTCTAGCATGGATAATTAACATTTATCATGAATAAGGAAATATAAAATAACAACTTTATTATTGCCTCTAGGGCATATTTCCTTCAGTCTCCCACTTGCACTAGAGTCAATAATTTGGATTACATTGTAATGATTCTAACACCCATGGAGTCTTTGATGTAGGGTGGAACCCTAGATGGATGACCTTTCACGTTTGGAGTGGATCCTACGGGGAATCACGAAGAACACATGGAAGCAAAAAGGGGAAACACGGGGAAAACGAGAGGGAGAATCACTAAACCGACATAGAATCAATCACACGAGTGCTAGATCACCGACAACATAGAGTGACATAAGATCCACAATCAACCAAGGTAAGGATACAAAGGAATAGTTCTTCTCCGTACGGAGGTCTTGATGGTCTTCCCTAGAAAGGGGTCTTGAATCCGCTTGGGGGATCTTCTCCAAAGAGGTCCTGAGCTCCGAGGAGAAGTAGCCAAGTGGATGAGCAAGGCTCTCACACAAAATATGAGCTAAACCTATGCTCCCCATACCAGGAGGTGGGGCGTCCTATTTATAGTCTTAGTGCAAATGGAAGTCAAAACAAAGGGGTACAAGGGCTCCAGCCCGCATACGCGGTCACTCATGTGTCGGTCGTCTGGAAGGTGTCGGACGTCCGGAGGCTCGGGACGGTCCGGACGTCCTGTCGGGCTCGGGCGTCCGTAGAATCAGCTCTGTCATGGGCGTGTCGGACGTCCGGAGGGGGTCAGTCGTCCGGAGCTTCGTGACGGTCTGGACGTCCGGAAGTCGTCGGTCGTTCGTAGATTCGGTTTGGGCGTGCATCGGTCAGACGTCCGGAGGTCTCGGTCGTCCGTAGATTTGGTTCAGATGCCCAGTTGTCGGACGTCCGGAGGGCGTCAGTCGTCCGTGGCCTGGGATTCGTCGGATGTCCGGGCTTGGTCGGACGTCCGATGCCTGTAGCTTCAGCAACATCTCTTCTTCTTCTTCAACATGCTTGGGGTCCTCGCCATCTTGGCTCTTGCAAGTAGTAGATCCTTGGCTCACCTCCATGTACCTAATTACACATAGAGTCTCTGAATGAGGTAGTAGCCATGTCTCGTGAGTAGAAAGAGGGAGTTCGGAGAGGAGCAAGTTCACCTTATCTTCGATAGCCTTAGCTCGGGCTCTTGTCATAGGTCCAAGTGGTGTTGAGGGAGATGTAGGCACGTCCATGGGGATGAGCGAGGGATGCTCCGTATCATCTGCCCCCCCCCCCTTGGGAGAGATCCGACCTCGGATCAAAAGGTGCATCACCATGGAAAGGTGCGAGGTCCTTGACGTTGAAGATGTCGCTCACGTTGTACTTGCCTCGTGGTAGGTCGATCTTGTAGGCGTTGTCGTTGTAGCATGCTAGAACCTTGAAAGGTCCATCGACGCGAGGTAGAAGCTTGGATTTGTGTTCGTTGGGGAAGCGGTCCTTGCGAAGATATAGCCACATGAGATCACCAATGTTGAATACCATGGGTTGCTTGTTGATGTTGAGCTTGGCCGCTAGTCGTTGTACTTGGCGCTCGATGGTGTGCCTTGTATCTTCATGCATCTTCTTGATGTAGCTTGCACGAGCACTTGCGTCGAGGTTGGTTCGCTCTTGTAGAGGAAGAGGTAGAATGTCTAATGGGGACAAAGGGTTGAAGCCGTAGACGACCTCGAAGAGGGACTTGCCGGTCGTGGAATGTCTTGCATGGTTGTCGGCGTAGTCGGCGATGGGTAGACACGCCTCCCACTCCTTGATGTTCTTCTTGATCAACACGCGAAGTAGAGTGGAGAGTGTACGGTTCGTCACCTCCGTTTGGCCGTCGGTTTGAGGATGGTATGCCGAAGAGAACAATAGCTTGATTCCGAGCTTGGCACATAGGGTCTTCCAAAAGTAACTCAAGAACTTGACGTCGCGGTCCGAGACAATCATCTTTGGTACTCCATGAAGTCGCAAGATTTCCCTACAAAAGAGATTGGCAATATGTGAAGCATCGTCTATCTTGTTGCAAGGAATGAAATGTGCCATCTTAGAAAATTGGTCCACAACAACAAAGACGGAATCCTTGCCATTTTGAGTTCTAGGCAAACCAAGTACAAAATCCATGCTAATGTCTTCCCAAGGTTGATAAGGGATAGGAAGGGGCATGTAAAGACCATGGGATTGAGCTTTTGACTTAGCTTTGCGACATGTAGAGCAACGGTTGGTGAAGCGTGAGACATCACGAAACATCTTGGGCCAAAAGTAGTTCTTGGAGAGCGTGGCGAAAGTCTTGTCGCGTCCAAAGTGTCCCATTAGTCCGCCTCCATGAGCCTCTTGCAAAAGGAGCAAACGAAGAGAAGACTCGGGAATGCAAAGTTTGTTAGCTCTCATAAGATAATCATCCTTTATGTAGTATCGTTCCCAAGACGTGTGTGTCAAACACTTAGCATAAGGAGTAGCAAAAGAAGGATCATGCTCATACAAGTCTTTTATATGCTCAAAACCAATAACATTCAACTCAAGTTTAGTGACAAGCGTGCATATGCGTGAAAGTGCATCTGCAACTACATTTTCCTTACCCTTAATGTACTTGATCACATAAGGAAAAGATTCAATAAATTCACTCCATTTGGCATGACGCTTGTTCAACTTAGTTTGGCCTTTCAAGTACTTAAGCGTTTCATGATCGGTATGGATGACAAAATCATGAGGTCTAAGGTAATGTTCCCAAACATGTAGCACACGCACTAAAGCATACAATTCTTTATCATAGATGGGATAGTTAAGTTGAGCACCGGAGATTTTTTCACTAAAATGAGCAATGGCTCGTTTTTCTTGCATCAAAACTCCGCCAATTCCGGTAACACTTGCATCACAATGAACCTCAAAAGTTTTCTCAAAGTTGGGCAAAGCAAGAATCGGAGCATGAGTAAGTAAAGACTTGAGCTCATCAAAAGCGGTGGATTGCAAAGATCCCCAAACAAAAGGAGCATTCTTCTTACTCAAAGCATGTAAAGGAGCGGCAATTGTGCTAAAGTTTTTCCCAATGCGGCGGTAAAATCCTGCAAGACCAAGAAAACTTCTCACTTGTTGCAAATTGGTGGGTTGGGGCCAAGTTTTAATCGCCTTAATCTTAGTTTCATCAACATGTACACCCTTGGAAGAGACAACAAAACCCAAGAAAACCTCTTTGTCAACGCCAAAAGTGCATTTTTTCAAGTCCGCATAAAGGATTTCCTTTCGGAGGGTTTGCAACACAGATTTAACATGATTAATGTGCTCTTTCATGGTTTTGCTAAACACAAGGATATCATCAAAGTAAACCACAACGAAGACTCCAATGTAAGGTCTAAGCACATGATGCATAAGACGCACGAAAGTGCCGGGTGCTTCCGACAAACCCATAGGCATCACTAACCACTCATATAAGCCAAATTTTGTTTTGAAAGCGGTTTTCCATTCATCACCTTCTTGAATGCGGATTTGATAATAGCCACTTTTAAGATCAATTTTGGAGAAAAAGTTGGCCCCGCTAAGTTCATCAAGCATATCATCTAAGCGAGGAATGGGATGTCTATAACGAACGGCAATGGCGTTTATGGGTCTACAATCGGAACACAAGCGGAAACTTCCATCGGGTTTAGCCACAAGTATAACGGGAACGGCACATGGGCTTAAGCTTTCACGTACATGACCATTGTCGATGAGTTGTTGTACTTGCCTTTGAATCTCCTTGGTTTCTTCGGGATTGACACGGTATGGAGCTTTGTTTGGAAGTGGCGCTCCGGGGATGAGGTCGATTCGATGCTCCATGCCTCGTAGTGGAGGTAGACCCGAAGGTAGCTCATCGGGGAAAACATCTTGGAATTCCTGCAAAAGAGATTGAAACACTAAAGGTAGCTCATGTGATGTGTTAGTTTTTTGTTCTCCATCCTTGCACACAAGGACGAAGTGCATCACTCTCGATGGGTTCTCACACACTTCTCTTATCTCACTTTTGGTGGCAAATAGGATGAGGTTTTTCTCTCTAGGCGAAGAGGCGCTCAAATTTGGCTTGTGGCTCTCACTCACTTTTGGGTGTGTCACTTGTTCACTCGTCTTTCCATGATTGGTGGCTTGCTTGTCGGCTATCACTTGACTAGGAGACATAGGTCATAGCACATATTCCTTCCCTTTCATTCTGAAGCTATAATGATTGGTGCGCCCATTGTGGATGACACCACGGTCGAATTGCCATGGTCGACCAAGAAGGAGGTGGCAAACGGTCATTGGGACCACATCACACTCCAAAGTGTCTTCATAAGCACCAATTTTGAAGGATACTTGGACCGTACGCTCGACTCGTATAGTGCCGGAATCACTTAGCCATTGAACCTTGTAGGGGTGCGGGTGCTTCCTCTTGACCAATTGAAGCTTTGAACATAGTTCTTCACTTGCCAAGTTGTGGCAACTACCTCCATCGATGATGACCTTGACGGACCTTCCATTGATGCCGGCATTAGTGTGGAAGATGTGGCTGTTGGGGAACATAGTAATTTCAAAAAAATTCCTACGCACACGCAAGATCATGGTGATGCATAGCAACTAGAGGGGAGAGTGTAATCTACATACCCTTGTAGACCGAAAGTGGAAGCGTTAGAACAACGCGGTTGTTGTAGTCGTACGTCTTCATGGACCGACAGATCAAGCACCGAAACTACGGCACCTCCGAGTTCTAGCACACGTTCAGCTCGATGACGTCCCTCGAACTCCGATCCAGCCGAGTGTCGAGGGAGAGTTCCGTCAGCACGACGGCGTGGTGACGATCTTGATGTTCTACCGTCGCAGGGCTTCGCCTAAGCACCGCTACAATATTATCGAGGAGGACTATGGTGGAGGGGGGCACCGCACACGGCTAATAGATGTCAAGGATCAATTCTTGTTGTGTCTTTTGGGTGCCCCCCTGCCCCCGTATATATAGGAGCAAGGGGGAAGGCGGACGGCCTATGGAGGAGGCGCGCCAAGGGGGGAGTCCTACTCCCACCGGGAGTAGGACTCCTCCTTTTCCTTGTTGGAGAAGAAAAGAGGAGGAGAGGGATAAGGAAAAGGGGGCTGCCCCCCTTGTCCAATTCGGACCAGAGGGGGGGGGGGCACAGGCCTCCTTCCTTTTGGCCTCTCTCCTCTATTCCCGTATGGCCCAATAAGGCCCATATACTCCCCGGCGAATTCCCATAACTCTCCGGTACTCCGAAAAATACCCGAATCACTCGGAACCTTTCCGAAGTCCGAATATAGTCGTCCAATATATCGATCTTTACGTCTGGACCATTTAGAGACTCCTCATCATGTCCCCGATCTCATCCGGGACTCCGAACTCCTTTGGTACATCAAAACTCATAAACTCATAATATAACTGTCATCGAAACCTTAAGCGTGCAGACCCTACGGGTTCGAGAACAATGTAGACATGACCTAGAACTATTCTCGGTCAATAACCAATAGCGGAACCTGGATGCTCATATTGGCTCCTACATATTCTGCGAAGATCTTTATCGGTCAAACCGCATAACAACATACGTTATTCCCTTTGTCATCGGTATGTTTCTTGCCCGAGATTCGATCGTCGGTATCCAATACCTAGTTCAATCTCGTTACTGGCAAGTCTATTTACTCGTTACGTAATGCATCATTCCGTAACTAACTCATTAGCTACATTGCTTGCAAGGCTTATAGTGATGTGCATTACCGAGAGGGCCCACAGATACCTCTCCGACAATCGGAGTGACAAATCCTAATCTCGAAATATGCCAACCCAACATGTACCTTTGGAGACACCTGTACTACTCCTTTATAAGCACCCAAAGTGTTCCTCCGGTAAACAGGAGTTGCATAATCTCATAGTTACAGGAACATATATAAGTCATGTAGAAAGCAACAACATCATACTAAACGATCAACTGCTAAGCTAACGGAATGGGTCAAGTCAATCACATCATTCTCCTAATGATGTGATCCCGTTAGTCAAATGACAACTCTTTTGTCCATGGTTAGGAAACATAACCATCTTTGATAAACGAGCTAGTCAAGTAGAGGCATACTAGTGACACTATGTCTGTCTATGTATTCACACATGTATGATGTTTCCGGTTAATACAATTCTAGCATGAATAATAAACATTTATCATGATATAAGGAAATAAATAATAACTTTATTATTGCCTCTAGGGCATATTTCCTTCAGTCTCCCACTTGCACTAGAGTCAATAATCTAGTTCGCATCATCATGTGATTTAACACCAATATTCACATCTATATGTGATTAATACCCATAGTTCACATCGTCATGTGATCAACACCCAAAAGGTTTACTAGAGTCAATAATCTAGTTCACATTGCTATGTTATTAACACCCAAAGAGTACTAAGGTATGATCATGTTTTGCTCGTGAGAGAAGTTTAGTCAACGGGTCTGTCATATTACAGAGTCGTATGTATTTTGCAAATATTCTATGTCTACAATGCTTTGCACGGAGCTACTCTAGCTAATTTCTCCCACTTTCAATATGTATCCAGAATGAGACTTAGAGTCATCTGGATCAGTGTAAAAGCTTGCATCGATGTAACTCTTTACGACGAACTCTTTTATCACCTCCATAATCGAGAAACATCTCCTTAGTCCTCACTAAGGATATTCTTGACCGCTGTCCGGTGATCTACTATTAGATCAAAATTGTATTCCTTTGCCAAACACAGAGGAAGGTATACAATAGGTCTGGTTCACAGCATAGCATACTTTATAGAACCTATGACTGAGGCATAGGGAATGACTTTCATTCTCTTTATATTTTCTGTCGTGTTCGGGTCTTGAGTCTTACTCAATTTCACACCTTTGCAACACAGGTAAGAACTCTTTCTTTGACTGTTCCATTTTGAACTATTTCAAAATCTTGACAAGGTATGTACTTATTGAAAAACTTATCAAGCGTCTTGATCTATCTCAATAGATCTTGATGCTCAATATGTAAGCAGCTTCACCGAGGTCTTTCATTGAATTTTTTTTATTCAAGTATCCTTTTATGCTATCCAGAAATTCTATATCATTTCCAATCAACAATATGTCTTGAACATATAATATCAGAAATGCTAGAGAGCTCCCACTCACTTTCTTGTAAATACAGGCCTTTCCAAAAGTCTGTATAAAACCATATGCTTTGATCAACTCATCAAAGCGTATATTCCAACTCTGAGATGCTTGCACCAGTCCATTGATGGATCGTTGGAGCTTGCACATTTTGTTAGTACCTTTAGGATTAACAAAACCTTCTGGTTGCATCATATACAACTCTTCTTTAATAAATCCATTAAAGAATGTAGTTTTGACATCCATTTGCCAGATTTCATAACATGTGATAATTGCTAACATGATTCGGACAGACTTAAGCATCGCTACAGTTGAGAAAATCTCATTGTAGTCAACACCTTGAACTTGTCGAAAACCTTTTTGTGACAAGTCTAGCTTTGTAGATAGTAACACTACTATCAGTGTCCGTCTTCCTCTTGAAGATCCATTTATTTAACATGGCTTGCTGATCATCGAGCAAGTCAATCGAAGTCCATACTTTGTTCTCATACATGGATCCTATCTCAGATTTCATGGCCTCAAGCCATTTCGCGGAATCTGGGCTCATCATCGCTTCCTCATAGTTCGTAGGTTCATCATGGTCTAGTAACATGACTTCTAGAACGGGATTACCGTACCACTTTGGTGCGGATCTTATTCTGGAAGACCTACGAGGTTCGGTAGAAACTTGATCTGAAGTTTCATGATCAATATCATTAACTTCCTCACTAATTGGTGTAGGAATCACTGGAACTGATTTCTGTGATGAACTACTTTCCAATAAGGGAGAAGGTACAATTACCTCATCAAGTTCTACTTTCCTCCCACTCACTTCTTTCGTGAGAAACTCCTTCTCTAGAAAGGTTCCATCTTAGCAACGAATAACTTGCCTCCAGATCTGTGATTGAAGGTGTACCCAATAGTTACCTTTGGGTATTTTATGAAGAAGCACTTCTCCGATTTGGGTTCGAGCTTATCAGGTTGAAACTTTTTCACATAAGCATCGCAGCCCCAAACTTTAAGAAACGACAACTTTGGTTTCTCGCCAAACCATAGTTCATAAGGCGTCATCTCAACGGATTTTGATGGTGCCCTTTTTAAAGTGAATGCAACTGTCTCTAATGCATAACCCCAAAACGATAGTGGTAAATTGGTAAGATACATCATAGATCGCACTATATCCAATAAAGTACTGTTATGATGTTCGGACACACCATTAAGCTGTGGTGTTCCAGGTGGCATGAGTTTGTGAAACTATTCCACACTGTTTTAATTGAAGACCAAACTCATAACTCAAATATTTGTCTCCGCGATCAAATTGCAGAAACTTTATTTTCTTGTTACGATCATTCTCCACTTCACTCTGAAATTCTTTGAACTTTCCAAATGTTTCAGACTTGTGCTTCATTAAGAAGATATACTCATATCTACTCAAATCATCTCGTGAAGGTCAGAAAATAACGATACCCGCCACGAGCATCAATACTCATTGGACCGTATACATCGCTATGTATTATTTCCATCAAGTCAGTAGCTGTTCCATTGTTCCGGAGAACGGAGTTTTAGTCATCTTGCCCAAAAGGCACGGTTCGCAAGCATCAAATGATTCATAACCAAATAATTCTGAAAATCCATCTTTATCGAGTTTCTTCATGCGCTTTACACCGATATGACCCAAACGGCAGTGCCACAAATAAGTTGCACTATCATTATTAACTTTGCATCATTTGGCATCAATATTATGAATATGTGTATCACTACGATCGAGATCCAACAAACTATTTTCATTGGGTGTATGACCATCAAAGGTTTTATTCATTTAAACAGAACAACAATTATTCTCTGATTTTAAATGAATAACTATATTGCAATAAACATGATCAAATCATATTCATGCTCAACGCAAACGCCAAATAACATTTATTTAGGTTTAACACTAATCCCGAAAGTATAGGGAGTGTGCGATGATGATCATATCAATCTTGGAACCACTTCCAACACACATCGTCACTTCACCCTCAACTAGTCTCTGTTTATTCTGTAACTCCTGTTTCGAGTTACTAATTTTTTAGCAATCGAACAAGTATCAAATACTCAGGGGCTACTATAAACACTAGTAAGGTACACATCAATAACCTGTATATCAAATATACCCTTGTTCACTTTGCCATCCTTCTTATCCACCAAATATTCAGGGCATTTCCGCTTCCAGTGACCATTTTCTTTGCAATGTAAGCACTCAGTTTCAGGCTTTGGTCCAGCTTTGGTCTTCTTCTCGGGAGTGACAACTTGTTTGCCATTCTACTTGAAGTTTCCCTTTCTTTCCCTTTTCTTGAAACTAGTGGTCTTGTCAATCATCAACACTTGATGCTCTTTCTTGATTTCTACCTTCGTTGATTTCAACATCATGAAGAGCTCGGGAATCGTTTTTGTCATCCCTTGCATACTGTAGTTCATCACAAAGTTCTACTAACTTGGTGATGGTGACTAGAGAACTCTATCAATCACTATCTTATCTGGAAGATTAACTCCCACTTGATTCAAGCGATTGTAGTACCCAGACAATCTGAGCACATGCTCACTAGTTGAGCGATTCTCCTCCATCTTTTAGCTATAGAACTTGTTGGAGACTTCATATCTCTCAACTCGGGTATTTGCTGGAAATATTAACTTCAATTCCTGGAACATCTCATATGGTCCATGACGTTCAAAACGTCTTTGAAGTCCCGATTCTAAGTCGTTAAGCATGGTGCACTAAACTATCAAGTAGTCATCATATTGAGCTAGCCAAACGTTCATAACGTCTGCATCTGCTCCTGCAATAGGTCTGTCACCTAATGGTGCATTAAGGACATAATTCTTCTGTGCAGCAATGAGGATAAACCTTAGATCACGGATCCAATCCGCATCATTGCTACTAACATCTTTCAACACAATATTCTCTAGGAACATATCAAAATAAACATATGAAAGCAACAACGCAAGCTATTGATCTACAACATAATTTGCAAAATACTACCAGGACTAAGTTCATGATAAAGTTAAGTTCAATTAATCATATTACTTAAGAACTCCCACTTAGACAGACATCTCTCTAGTCATCTAAGTGATCACGTGATCCAAATCAACTAAACCATGTACGATCATCACGTGAGATGGAGTAGTTTCAATGGTGAACATCACTATGTTGATCATATCTACTATATGATTCACGCTCGACCTTTCGGTCTCCGTGTTCCAAGGCCATATCTGTTATATGCTAGGCTCGTCAAGTTTAACCTGAGTATTCCGCGTGTGCAACTGTTTTGCACCCGTTGTATTTGAACATAGAGCATATCACACCCGATCATCACGTGGTGTCTCAGCATGAAGAACTTTCGCAACGGTGCATACTCAGGGAGAACACTTCTTGATAATTAAGTGAGAGATCATCTTAAAATGCTACCTTCAAACAAAGCAAGATAAGATGCATCTTCGAAGCAATTACAGGGCGTTTGCAATCAATATAAGTGATATGATATGGCCATCATCATCTTGTGCTTGTGATCTCCATCTTCGAAGCACCGTCGTGATCACCATCGTCACCGGCACGACACCTTGATCTCCATCGTAGCATCGTTGTCGTTACGCCATCTATTGCTTCTACGACTATCGCTACCGTTTAGTGATAAAGTAAAGCAATTACAGGGCGTTTGCATTTCATACAATAAAGCGACAACCATATGGCTCCTGCCAGTTGCCGATAACTTCGGTTACAAAACATGATCATCTCATACAATAAAATATAGCACCACGTCTTGACCATATCACATCACAACATGCCCTGCAAAAACAAGTTAGACGTCCTCTACTTTGTTGTTGCAAATTTTACGTGGCTGCTACGGGCTTTAGCAAGAGCCGTTCTTACCTACGCATCAAAACCAAAATGATAGTTCGTCAAGTTAATGATGTTTTAACCTTCGCAAGGACCGGGCGTAGCCACACTCGATTCAGCTAAAGTGAGAGAGACAGACACCCGCCAGTCACCTTTAAGCACGAGTGCTCATAACGGTGAAATCAGTCTCGCGTAAGCGTACGCGTAATGTCGGTCCGGGCCGCTTCATCTCACAATCCCGCTGAGCCA
The DNA here is from genome assembly GCF_018294505.1 of Triticum aestivum. NCBI lineage: Eukaryota > Viridiplantae > Streptophyta > Magnoliopsida > Poales > Poaceae > Triticum > Triticum aestivum. The sequence continues at coordinate 233,989,937 of NC_057795.1, forward strand.
AAGTATGACATGCTGGTAAGCAGTATGACTTGTATCGCCCACAACTCACTTGTGTTCTACTCGTGCATATGACATCTACGCATAAAACCAGGCTCGGATGCCACTGTTGGGGAACGTAGTAATTTCAAAAAATTTCCTACGCACACGCAAGATCATGGTGATGCATAGCAACGAGAGGGGAGAGTGTAATCTACATACCCTTGTAGACCGAAAGCGGAAGCGTTAGAACAACGGGGTTGATGTAGTCGTACGTCTTCACGGCCTGACCGATCAAGCACCGAAACTATGACACCTCCGAGTTCTAGCACACGTTCAGCTCGATGACGTCCCTCGAACTCCGATCTAGCCGAGTGTCGAGGGAGAGTTCCGTCAGCAAGACGGCATGGTGACGATCTTGATGTTCTACCGTCGCAGGGCTTCGCCTAAGCACCGCTACAATATTATCGAGGAGGACTATGGTGGAGGGGGGCACCGCACACGGCTAATAGATCTCAAGGATCAATTGTTGTTGTGTCTTTGGGGTGCCCCCCTACCGCTGTATATATAGGAGCAAGGGGGAAGGCGGCCGGCCTATGGAGGGGGCCCGCCAAGGGGGGGGGGTCCTACTCCCACACGGAGTAGGACTCCTCCTTTTCCTTGTTAGAGAAGAAAAGAGGAGGAGAGGGAGAAGGAAAAGGGGGCTGCCCCGCTTGTCCAATTCGGACCAGAGGGGGGGGGGGCGCAGGCCTCCTTCCTTTTGGCCTCTCTCCTCTATTCCCGTATGGCCCAATAAGGCCCATATACTCCCCGGCGAATTCCCGTAACTCTCCGGTACTCCGAAAAATACCCGAATCACTCGGAACCTTTCCGAAGTCCGAATATAGTCGTCCAATATATCGATCTTTACGTCTCGACCATTTCGAGACTCCTCGTCATGTCCCCGATCTCATCCAGGACTCCGAACTCCTTCGGTACATCAAAACTCATAATATAACTGTCATCGAAACCTTAAGCGTGCGAACCCTACGGGTTCGAGAACAATGTAGATATGACCTAGAACTATTCTCGGTCAATAACCAATAGCGGAACCTGGATGCTCATATTGGCTCCTACATATTCTGCGAAGATCTTTATCGGTCAAACCGCATAACAACATACGTTATTCCCTTTGTCATCGGTATGTTACTTGCCCGAGATTCGATCGTCGGTATCCAATACCTAGTTCAATCTCGTTACTGGCAAGTCTCTTTACTCGTTACGTAATGCATCATTATGTAACTAACTCAGTAGCTACATTGCTTGCAAGGCTTATAGTGATGTGCATTACCGAGAGGGCCTAGAGATACTTTTCCGATAATCGGAGTGACAAAACCTAATCTCGAAATACGCCAACCCAACATGTACCTTTGGAGACACCTGTAGTACTCCTTTATAATCATCCAGTTACGTTGTGACATTTGGTAGCACCCAAAGTGTTCCTCCGGTAAACGGGAGTTGCATAATCTCATAGTTACAGGAACATATATAAGTCATGAAGAAAGCAACAGCATCATACCAAACGATCAAGTGCTAAGCTAACGGAATGGGTCAAGTCAATCACATCATTCTCCTAATGATGTGATCCTGTTAATCAAATGACAACTCTTTTGTCCATGGTTAGGAAACATAACCATCTTTGATAAACGAGCTAGTCAAGTAGAGGCATACTAGTGACACTATGTTTGTCTATGTATTCACACATGTATTATGTTTCCGGTTAATACAATTCTAGCATGAATAATAAACATTTATCATGATATAAGGAAATAAATAATAACTTTATTATTGCCTCTAGGGCATATTTCCTTCAGTGGCATCGTTGGTCTTCTTCTTGTTGATGTTGAAGTGTCAAGACTTTGGAGACAACGAGAGCGGGGCTCGAATCCTCATCACAAAAGACTTGATCATCTTCATCCTCGTTCACGCGCCGGTGCATGGCCACTTGCTCAAGGGCTTCCATCTCCTCTTCACTCATTGAGTCATATGTGCCGTCATCGTTGAGGATCATGGTGCACTTGTTCGTGCATTGGTAGGACTTGTGGCCTCGGCCGCCACAAGTGAAACACTTGAAGGAGCTTGTTTTGATGGTCTCATCGGTTGGAGTAGATGATGAAGCACACAACTTGAAGTTGCTTGTCGTAGGAGGAAGACGACTTGAACTTGCCAAAGTTTTCTTGTAACTTGACTTGTCGTCGTTACTTTGAGAAGGTTTGATTGATGTAGATGTTGAAGGAGTCGTTGAAGCTTGGATGTTGGAGAAGCCATAGGTCTTGGATGAGTACTAGGCGTACTTGAAGTCATCTTGCACTTGACGTTCCGCCTTGGTTGCTTGATGTATGAGCTCAATGAGGTTGGAATAAGGTTGGAAGTCGGCAATCTTCTTGATGGGACGATTGAGTCCATTCAAGAAACGTGCCATTGTTTGCTCATCATCTTCCTTGACATTGGCTCGAATCATGGCTATCTCCATTTCCTTGTAGTATTCTTCAACACTATTTGTCCCTTGCTTGAGGAGTTGTAGCTTCTTAAAGAGATCGTGGTTGTAGTAGGTTGGTACAAAGCGTGCACGCATGACATCCTTCATTTGAGCCCAAGTGGTGATTGGTGGTTCACCTCTTGCTTGACGGCGTTCAAGTACTTGTTCCCACCATATGAGCACATAATCTTGGAACTCAAGAGATGCCATAGCGATCTTCTTCTCTTCCTCATAGTTGTGCAAGCGGAAAATTTTGTCGACCTTCAATGCCCATGAGAGGTACTCTTCCGGATCATTGCTTCCATTGAACTTGGGCATTGTGAACTTGAGCTTGTCATAGCATTGCTCTTCATTATGTTGTTGGCGATGGTGATGGTGACGTCCTTGACGTGGAGGATAGTCATCCTCATGTTGCTCTTGGCGCGGATGAAGTCCATGATCAACTTGCTCTTGTTGAACTTGAGGTTGAGGTGGAGCTTGACGAGCTTGTTGAGGTCCTTGTGGAGCTTGACGTTGCACACGCGGTTGGTAGTTCCTCTCTTGGATTTCTTCTCGAAGGGCTTCCCCTTGATTGCGCCGCTCTCGATTGCGGTTGGCAATGGCTCGGCTCAAATCTTGAAGGGCACGTTGCGCCTCAAGAGCTTGCGCTTCATGTTGTTGTTGTTGAAGACGTTGAGCCTCGGCGTCTTGTTCCTCGTGGTGTAGACGTGCTCGTTCTTCTTCTTGGCGCCGTAGTCGTTGCCGTTCTTGAGCTTGAGCAAAAGCGACTTGGTTTGATTGAGGACGAGGGATTTGCTCATCGACTTGTTCTTGTGAATGCTTTTCATGTAGCGGGTTCCGAGATGCATGCCGGTCTTGACGCGCAGCTCGACGAAGAGTGTTCGATGACGGTGTACTTGTGTCGGAGAAGGTGTCGTCGGAGTGTCGACTTGAGCGGCTCCGTCTTGAGTATGAAGTAGTCCCTCATTGTGAGCGGCTCCGACTTGAGCGACAAGGAGTAGGAAGGACGCCGATTCCTCTTCAAGGCGCGGATCTCATCCATTCTTGCATCATTCTCTTGCTTTTGAGCGTCGAATTTGTTGTCGAAGTAGTCCCTCATTGCTTGTTGCTCTTGGTGCAATGCCTTTTGAGCTCCAAATAGGTGGTTCTTGGTGACGAATGATGACATGTCGTCGTCATTCTCGATGAGAGGTGGAGTGGTAGAAGAACTTAGCCTATCCATCATTTCAATAAAATGTAAGTGGTAGAAGGAAAAGAACATGTACCAAATGTACCTTGACCGAAGTTGAAGGTGAATCAAGTTCACTCAAATGCGGACAATGAAATAGCACTGTTGGTACCAATTCTTGTCGGTTCTCACACCTACACACGTAAAAGCTTATGGTGGAGCTTGGTTAGGATGGTGGCACGAAATTTGATGCAATAGTAAGTGAGCTTCAATAATGTTGGAAAAGATTCACAAATTTGCAAATGCAACAAGTAGACCAAGCAAGTATGGGTACACGGAAACACACACGCAAATAGATAAATGGGATTGTGCAATCCAAAATTGAGCCAAAATGTGGGAAACCACGAAATGCTCTTGTTGCACAATACTAGAGAGACGCTAGCACGATTGCAAAATAGGTGGATACGCAAACTTGTGCACAACCAACTAGGCAAAAATGCAACTATCTCTATCCCAAATATGCTATATGTATGGTATTTCGGTGCAATGATCCAAGATGATCCAATATGACAATCTTAATGTATTATGATGCTATGGTTCTTGTTCATAAGCTCTTTGCTTATCTTTCCTCTTTGCTTAAAAGCTTGTGTGGCTCTTTCACTTTTGAGCTCTTTTCTCATGCAAAACTTCACGAACCAAGATAGCAATTGTGTATGCGATGACAACTTTGTGACACACAAGTTGATCTCAAGATATGCACCACTATTGTATGGTATGTATGCTATGGAGTATGATCACTAATGTGCACAAGTCACGTTGCCTGCAATACTCAACGGATAGTCTCGATGGGTAAGCTACGCAAAATGACTCAATGTGGGTTATCAATGCAATTGCAAGTTATGACAAAGATGTCGTCGAAGTTACCGTCCTTAGCGATGATGAGACACTTGCGAAGATGAGCCATGGTGGTGATGACGTCAACCGTACCTAGATAGCCGAAACACAAAAGGATACGAGATCCACAACTCAAAATCTCAAGGACCAAAATATGGCAAAAATTGTCATAGGAGGTAGCGGGGAAAATTTTGGTGTATGTGGGTTTGGAAGATGTGGTGGAATGTGGGGTTGTGGTGGTGGACGAACTGTCAAACTTCAGTCTCGTCAGGGTTTCATGGACGTCCGGGCTTTTACGGTCGTCCGGTCGTCGTCGGACGTCCGACCTTGTCCGGTCGTCCGGAGCTTGGGCGAAAATCAGTCTCGGGAAGAAGAACTGCGAGATTTCCAGGGAAGAAGAAGATGGTGAGGTCGAAATCGAGTGATATGGTGGATGGAAAAGGGTGGGGAGGGTGGGGAAAGCTAGATCCACACGCAGCAACACAAATCCATGGACCAAATCCAACAAAATCTCAACTCACAAACAAATTACAAAAAAATTTGGGGCTATTTTTGGTGGGGAATTTTCGGAATTAGGACGAAAACAACAAAATCAAGCTAGAAAACACGGGGTAGGGGCTCCAAAACGTGATCAACGTGGCTCATGATACCAAGATGATGTAGGGTGGAACCCTAGATGGATGACCTTTCACGTTTGGAGTGGATCCTACGGGGAATCACGAAGAACACACGGAAGCAAAAAGGGAAAACACGGGGAAAACGAGAGGGAGAATCACTAAATCGACATAGAATCAATCACACGAGTGCTAGATCACCGACAACATAGAGTGACATAAGATCCACAATCAACCAAGGTAAGGATACAAAGGAATAGTTCTTCTCCGTACGGAGGTCTTGATGGTCTTCCCTAGAATGGGGTCTTGAATCCGCTTGGGGAATCTTCTCCGAAGGGGTCCTGAGCTCCAAGGAGAAGTAGCCAAGTGGATGAGCAAGGCTCTCACACAAAATATGAGCTTAACATATGCTCCCCGTACCAGGAGGTGGGGCGTCCTATTTATAGTCTTAGTGCAAATGGAAGTCAAAACGAAGGGGTACAAGGGCTCCAGCCCGCATACGTGGTCATTCAGGTGTCGGTCGTCCGGAAGGTGTCAGACGTCCGTAGGCTCGGGATGGTCCGGATGTCCGGTCGGGCTTGAGCGTCCGTAGAATCAGCTCTGTCTTGGGCGCGTCGGACGTCTGGAGGGGGTCGGTCGTCCGGAGCTTCGTGACTGTCCGGACGTCTGGAAGTCGTCGGTCGTCCGTAGATTCGGTTCGGGCGTGCATCTGTCGGACGTCCGGAGGTCTCGGTCGTCAATAGATTTGGTTCGGATGCCCAGCTGTCAGACGACCGGAGGGCGTCGGTTGTCCGTGGCCTGGGAGTCATCGGACGTCCGGGCTTGGTCGGACGTCCGATGCTTGTAGCTTCAGCAGCATCTCTTCTTCTTCTTCAACATGCTTGGGGTCCTCTCTGTCTTGGCTCTTGCAAGTAGTAGATCCTTGGCTCACCTCCATGTACCTGATTACACATAGAGTCTCCGAATGAGGTAGTAGCCATGTCTCGTGAGTAGAAAGAGGGAGTTCAGAGAGGAGCGAGTTCACCTTATCTTCGATAGCCTTAGCTCGGGCTCTTGTCATGGGTCCAAGTGGTGTTGAGGGAGATGTAGGCACGTCCATGGGGATGAGCGAGTGATGCTCCGCCTCAGTCTTGGTGTTGATCATGTTTTGCTCGTGGAAGAGGCTTAGTCAACGGTTCTGCTATATTCAGATCCATATGTATTTTGCATATCTCTATGTCTCCCTCCTTGACTTGATCACAGATGGAGTTGAAGCGTCTCTTGATGTGTTTGGTTCTTTTATGAAATATGGATTCCTTCGCTAAGGCAATTGCTCCGTTATTGTCACAAAAGATTTTCATTGGACCCGATGCAATAGGTATTACACCTAGATCGGATATGAACTCCTTCATCCAGACTCCTTCATTTGTTGCTTCCAAAGTAGCTATGTACTCCTCTTCACACGTAGCTCCCGCCATGACGCTTTGCTTGGAGCTGCACCAACTGATAGCTCCACCATTCAAAATAAATTCGTATCCAGTTTGTGACTTGGAGTCATCCGGATCAATGTCAAAACCACCATGGGCGTAACCATTTACGACGAGCTCTTTGTCACCTCCATAAACGAGAAACATATCCTTGGTCCTTTTCAGGTACTTCAGGATGTTCTTGACCGCTGTCCAGTGATCCACTCCTGGATTATTTGGTACCTCCCTACCAGACTTATGGCAGGGCACACATCAGGCCTAGTACACAGCATAGCATACATAATATAACCTATGGCTGAGGCATAGGGAATGACTTTCATTTACTCTCTATCTTCTGCAGTGGTCGGGCATTGAGTCTGACTCAATTTCACACCTTGCAACACAGGCAAGAACCCTTTCTTTGACTATTCCATTTTGAACTTCTTCAAAACTTTGTCAAGGTAAGAGCTTTGTGAAAGTCCTATTAAGCGTCTTGATCTATCTCTATAGATCTTGATAACCAATATATAAGTAGCTTCACCGAGGTCTTTCATTGAAAAACTTTTATTCAAGTGTCCTTTTATGCTATCCAGAAATTCTACATCATTTCTAATCAACAATATGTCATCCACATATAATATTACAAATGCTACAGAGCTCCCGCTTACTTTCTTGTAAATATAGGATTCTTTGAAAGTCTGTATAAAATCATATGCTTTGATCACCTCATCAAAGCGTATATTCCAACCCCGAGATGCTTGCACCAGTCCATACATGGATCGTTGGAGCTTGCACACTTTGTTAGCACCTTTAGGATCGACAAAACCTTCTGGTTGCATCATATACAACTCTTCTTTAAGAAATCCATTATGGAATGCAGTTTTAACGTCCATTTGCCACATTTCATAATCATAAAAAATGCGGCAATTGCTAACATGATTCAGACAGACTTAAGCATCACTATGAGTGAGAAGTCTCACCGTAGTCAACTCCTTGAACTTGTTGAAAACCTTTTGCAACAAGTCAAGCTTTCTAGACAGTAACATTACCATCAGTGTTAGTCTTCTTCTTGAAGATCCATTTATTTTCTATGGCTCACCAACCATCGGGAAAGTCCACCAAAGTCCACACTTTGTTCTCATACACGGATCCTATCTCAGATTACATCGCCTCAAGCCATTTGTCGGAATATGGGCTCATCATAGCTTCTTCATAGTTCGTAGGTTCACCACGATCTAGTAACATAACTTCCAAAACAGGATTAGTGTACCACTCTGGTGTGGATCGTGTTCTGGTTGACCTACGAGGTGTGGTAGCAACTTGATCTGAAGTTTCATGATCATCATCATTAGCTTCCTCTCTAGTTGATGTAGGCATCACGGGAACGGATTTCTCTGATGAGCTACTTTCCAAATTGAGAGAAGTTACAATTAAATCATCAAGTACTACTTTCCTCCCACTCACTTCTTCCGAGAGAAACTCCCTCTCTAGAAAGATTCCATTCTTGGCAACAAAGATATTGCCATCGGATCTGTGGTACAAGGTGTACCCAATTTTTTCCTTAGGGTATCCTATGAAGACACACTTCTCCTATTTGGGTTCGATCTTATCAGGCTGAAGGCTTTTGACATAAGTGTCGGAACCCCAAACTTTAAGAAACAACAGCTTAGGCTCTTGCCAAACTATAGTTCATACGGTGTCGTCTCAAGATTTAGATAGTGCCCTATTTAACGTGAATGCAGCTGTCTCTTATTCATAACCCCAAAATGATAGTGATAAATTGGTAAGAGACATCATAGATCGCACCATATCTAATAAAGAATGCTTACGACCTTCGGACACACCATTACGCTGTGGTGTTCCAGGTGGCGTGAGTTGTGAAACTATTCCACATTGTTTTAAATGAAGGCCAAACTCGTAACTCAAATATTCGCCTCCATGATAAGATCAAAGAAACTTTACTTTCTTGTTACGATGATTCTCCACTTCACTCTGAAATTCTTCGAACTTTTCAAATGTTTCAGACTTGTGTTTCATTAAGTAGTTATACCCATATCTGCTCAAATCATCTATGAAGGTCAGAAAATAACGATACCCGTCGCGTGCCCCAACACTCATCGGACCACATACATTGGTATGTATTATTTCCAATAAATCATTGGCTCGCTCCATTGTTTCGGAGAACAGAGTTTTAGTCATCTTGCCCATGAGGCATGGTTCGCAAGTATCAAATGATTCATAATCAAGTGATTCCAAAAGTCCATCTGCATGGTGTTTCTTCATGCGCTTTACACCAATATGACCTAAACGATAGTGCCACAAATATGTTGCACTATCAATCAACTTTGCATCTTTTGGCATCAATATTATGAATATGTGTATCACCACAATTGAGATTCAACAGAAATAGACCACTCTTCAAGGGTGCATGACCATAACAGATATTACTCATATAAATTGAACAACCAATATTCTCTGATTTAAATGAATAACCGTCTCGCATTGAACAATATCCAAATACAATTTTCATGCTCAACGCTTGCACCAAATAACAATTATTCAGGTCTAAAACTAATCCTGAAGGTAGATGTAGAGGTAGCGTGCCTACGGCGATCACATCGACCTTGGAACCATTCCCGACGCGCATTGTCACCTTGTCCTTAGACAATCTTTGCTTAATCCGTAGCTCCTATTTCGAGTTACGAATATGAGCAACCGAACTAGTATCAAATACCCAGGTGCTACTACGAACATTAGAAAGGTACACATCAATAACATCTATATCAAATATACCTTTGTTCACTTTGCCATCCTTCTTATCCGCCAAATACTTGGGGCAGTTCCGCTTCCAGTGACTAGTCCCTTTGCATTAGAAGCACTCAGTTTCAGGCTTGGGTCCAGCTTTGGGATTCTTCCCGGGAGTGGGAACTTGCTTGCCATTCTTCTTGAAGTTCCCTTTCTTTCTCTTGCCCTTTTTCTTGAAACTAGTAGTCTTGTTAGCCATCACCACTTGATGCTCCTTGATTTCTACCTCCGCAGCTTTGAGCATTTCGAAGTGCTCAAGAATTGTCTTCTCCATACCTTGCATATTACAGTTCATCACGGAGGCTTTGTAGCTTGGTGGCAGTGATTGAAAAACTCTGTCAATAACACTATCATCTGGAAGATTAACTCCCAGCTGAGTCAAGTGATTATGATATCCAGACATTCTGAGTATGTGTTCACTGACAGAACTGTTCTCCTCCATCTTGCAGCTATAGAACTTGTTGGAGACTTCATATCTCTCAACTTGGGCATTTGCTTGAAATATTAACTTCAACACTTGTAGCATCTCATATGCTCCATGACGTTCGAAACGGCTTTGAAGTCCCGATTCTAAGCCATAAAGCATGGCAAACTGAACTATCGAGTAGTCATTAGATCGAGCTTGCCAGACATTCAAAACATCAGCATCTGCTCCTGCAGTAGTCTTTGACCTAGCGAAGCATCAAGGACATAATTTTTCTGTGCAGCAATGAGGATAATCCTCAAGTGACGGACCCAGTCTGTGTAGTTGCTACCATCATATTTGAACTTAGCTTTCTCTAGGAACGCATTAAAATTTAGGGGAACGGTAGCACAGGCCATTGATCTACATAATAGATAAGCAAATACTATCACGACTAAGTTCATGATAAATTAAGTTCAATTAATCAAATTACTTAAGAACTCCCACTTAGATAGACATCTCTCAAGTCATCTAAATGCTACGTGATCCAAATAAACTAACCCATGTCCGATCATCACGTGAGATGGTGTAGTCATCAATGGTGAACATCTCTATGTTGATCATATCTACTATATGATTCACGTTCGACCTTTTGGTCTCCAGTGTTCCGAGGCCATGTCTGTACATGCTAGGCTCGTCAAGTTTAACCCGAGTATTCAGCATGTGCAAAACTGTCTTGCACCCATTGTATGTTAACGTAGAGATTATCATACCCGATCATCACGTGGTGTCTCAGCATGACGAACTATCACAACGGTGCATACTCAGGGAGAACACTAATACCTTGAAATTTAGTTAAGGGATCATCTTATAATGCTACCATCGCACTAAGCAAAATAAGATGCATAAAAGATAAACATCACATGCAATCAAAATATGTGACATGATATGGCCATCATCATCTTGTGCTTTTAATCTCCATCTCCAAAGCATCGTCATGATCTCCATCATCATCGGCTCGACAGCTTGATCTCCATTGTTGCGTTGTGGTAGTCTCGCCAACTATTGCTTCTACAACTATCGCTAACGCATAGTGATAAAGTAAAGCAATTACATGGCGTTTGCATTTCATACAATAAAGAGACATACATAAGGCTCCTACCGGTTGCCGATAACTTCTACAAAACATGATCATCTCATACAATAACGTATATCACATCATGTCTTAACCATATCACATCACAAGCATGCCCTACAAAAACAAGTTAGACGTCCTCAACTTTGTTGTTGCAAGTTTTACGTGGCTGCTACGGGTTCTAGCAAGAACCGTTCTTACCTGCGCATCAAAACCACAACGATGATTTGTCAAGTTTGCTGTTTTATCCTTTAACAGGGACCGGCCATAGTCAAATTCGATTCAACTAAAGTAGGATAAACAGACACCCGCCAGCCACCTTTATGCAAAACTAGTTTCATGTCTGTCGGTGGAACCGGTCTCATGAATGTGGTCATGCAAGGTTGGTCCGGGCCACTTCATCCAACAATACCGCCGAATCAAAACAAGACATTGGTGGTAAGAAGTATGACGATCACCGCCCACAACTCTTTGTGTTCTACTCGTGCATATCATCTACGCATAAACCTGGCTCGGATGCCATTGTTGGGAAACATAACATGCAATTTCAAAAAACTCCTATGCTCATGCAAGATCTATCTAGGAGATGCATAGAAACAAGGGGGAGACTGTATCTACGTACCCTCGTAGACCATAAGTGGAAGCGTTTCACAACGTGGTTGATGTAGTTGAACTTTCTTTGTGATCCACCAATCGAGTACCGAACGTACGACACCTCCAAGTTCTGCACACGTTCAGCTTGGTGATGTCCCTCGCCTTCTTGATCTAGCAAGATGTCGAGGTAGTACATGAGTTCCGTCGCGTGTTGATGGTAACGGTGAAGTGATAGCGCAGGGCTTTGCCTAAGCACTACGAATATATGACCGTGGGAACAAATGGGTGAAGGGGGGCGCCGCACATGGCTAACAATTGTCTGGGGTGTGCTAGGGGCGCCCCCCAAATATATATAGGTGGGAGGGAGAGGGGAGGCAGCCAGGGTGTGCCCCAAGTAGGATCCGAATCCTACTTGGGGTTTCCCCAAGTGGGATCCGAATCCTACTTGGGGTTTCCCCAAGTGGCGCCCCCTGGCTTTTTTCGAGAGTATACCAATGGCGTACCTTAATTTTATAGAAGGGAGCAAAATATGTACAAGAGGCATGGGCCAATGCGAACGTCAGCACACGTTTGGGTCCACACTACTCCTACTCCAAGTATTACACTCCTACTCTCTTACAAAACGCCTTAAACCTCCTACTCCTACTCCCGCCCGTTTCCACTCAGCAAGCTCATTGATGATCATGATCGTCAGCTCTTGCGCCGTCTTGACTTGTTGCACCCTATTAAAGACCCTCGCATTCCGTTGCTTCCACAAAGACCAAGCCACCGCAACCGTGAAAGTATCAATATCGCGCTTGTTCGCTCTATGATAGTTCACTCTTTCCCGTAGCCACCACTCAAGGAAGGTATCCTCATGGGTTGTTCTGTTATTCACCAGGTTGAGATGATCGAGGCACCCCTACCACACTTCACGAGCGTACCCACATTGGATTAGTATGTGCTCGACGTTGTCCTCATCCCGACTGCAAGTGTAGCAAGCCGAAGGATGATCTTGCAAACTGTGCCTCGCTCTCCGGTCCGAGGTTCACAACCTATGTTGCACTGCTAACCAAGCAAAGAGCTTGCATTTGATAGGTGCCCAACTCCTCCAAATGCACGTATTGTGTGGTGCCCATTCCATACCCAAGCACATCCTCTGGTAAGTCGATCTGGTGGAGTAAATGCCGGAGGGGTCGCACGGCCAAGTGACAGCATCCGGCAGGGTCTCATCGCGGTGGACAGAATGCATGGCATGATTAAGCTGCATATGTGCTGTGAAAGATAGCTCTCTGCCCACGTCATGTACCCAGCTCCCCTTGTGCATGGCCTTCTTGACCATCCTCCTGTTTCTCGTGCGTTTGACCACCAGACCATATATGATCGGCGCAATGTCCTTAATGGCGAAACCATGGATCCATATATCTCTCCAAAACAACACTTTGTCGCCTTCTCCCATCTGAATCCCCACTAGACTGTCGAAAACCTGACGTGCTTCCTTATCTTCAACCATCTTGATTCCCTGCCAAGGTCTTGCCGGGTCCATCCTATGGAGCCACTCCCACCTCACCCTGAGAGCGAGAGCATGGAGCTGCAGATTTGGAACGCCAAGACCACCAAAACAAGTCGGCCTACAAATGGTTTTCCACGTCACCAAGCATTGGCCTCCGTTCACTTTATCTTTCCCAGCCCAGAAGAAAGCTCGCATCCACTGATCAATTTCCTCAAACACCCAATCTGGGGCATCCATGACCATGAAATGGTGAATGGGCTTTGCCGCAATCACAGATTTGGCTAGAATGAGACGTCCAGGTTTCTGAAAAAGACCCCTCTGTCACGCTGGGATAAAGTGCTTAGTAGCATCCAACAAAGGCTGCCATTGAGCTCTCGTTAGCTGTTTGATGGCGAGCTATAAACCCAGGTACTTACAAGGGAAATCTCTGATGGCACAGTTCAGCATAGACGCAACTCTCTGTTGCTCGCACTGCCCACCCCTGATGACAATAGCCAAAGACTTGGTGTAGTTCACTTTCAACCCAGATGACATCCCAAAGATATGCAGAATGTTTCGAAAACAGTCCAGGTCACCCTGCATCGGCTTGATGAAGAGGGCTACATTGTCAGCATACACCCAGAGGCGTTGCATGGCCGGGATGCCAGCGAACTAGCTGAGCACTCCCTCATTAGAGGCTTTGGCTAGAATTTTTGTCAAAGCATCCATGGCGATCACGATTAGGAGCGGGGAAACGGGATCACCTTGACAAAGACCTTTAGCATGGGCAAAGCTTTTGCCCGGCACGCCATTCACTACCACCTTCGTATTCACTATCCGCAGTAGGATAGAAATCCACGCCATCCATTTACGCCCGAAACCTTTTGATGCGGAGCATCCCATGATCATCCCCATAGACGGATCTACATCTCCTATGACACCACTTGAACCAATGACAAGAGCACGTGAAAGAGCTCTCGAAACCGAGGTGACATCACTCCTCTCACAACTCCCTTTCGAATCACACGAGACATGGCTACTACCTCAAACGGAGACGCTTTGCATACTCAAGTACCAAGGAGTTTGCGATGGAGAAGCTAAGAAGCAAGGAGAATCGGAAGTGGAAGACAAGTGTGAAGACAGAGAAGAAATCAGCCAAGTCCCAGGCTGGCCGGACGATCCGGACGAGGTCCCGGACGATCCGGACAGAGCCTAGATGATCCGGACCCCGGTCCAAACGATCCGGATAATGCGGCCGAAGACACCCGACACTGGACCCTAAAGCCGGACCATCCAAAGGAGCACCTAGATCATTCGGACCCCCCTCCAGACATCTGGGCTGTCGCCGCCACTTCCTACCTCTTCGACTCATCCGGCCCGTCCCCCGGATCATCTGGACACTGACCCGGATCATCCGGCTCCCCTCCCTGATCATTCGGACCCCCACCTGCGTGGGCGTGTTGGGCCCAGGCCCATCTACCTCTTCGCCCCCTTTGCCTATATATATGACTCCTCCACCTCTCTCTAGGGTTAGCATTGTGATAGCTCATTTGAGATAGAGCTTTGCTCATCCATCCGGATCTACTCCACCGCGAGGGACCGACACCTCTTCGGAGAAGATCCACGTTGGATTCAAGACCTCCTCTCGGAGAAGACTCTCTTCAAGACCTCCTCACGGAGAAGAACCGGTTACCCTATGTATTGTCCCTTGTTGGATTCGGATCTTGTACCCTTTTGTGTTTCGAGGATCTAGCACATGTGTGACTATCTTTTTGTTGGTTGAGTGTTTTCTCTTGTGTTTCCCTCGTGTTCCCCTCGTTTCCCCTCTCATGTTCTTCGTGTTCTTGGTAGGATTCCCTCCAAACGTGAAAGATCGGGCATCTAGGGTTCTACCCTACATCATCTTGGTATCATGAGCCACGTTGATCATGTTTTTGGAGCCCCGACTCTTTGTTTTCTAGCTTGATTTTGTTGTTTTTCATCCTAATCCAAAAATCCCCACCAAAAATAGCCCCAAAATATTTTTTTGTGATTTGTTGGTTTTGATGATGTTTTATTGATTTTGATCCTTGGATTCGTTGTGTTGCCAGTAGATCTTGCGTTTCCCCACCATCTTACCCGCGAAATCCATCCAAAATCCATGAAATCCTTGAATTTCTCCTCATTTTCGAGTTCATCCCGAGCCTTTCCCGTGCACAGTTGACCTGCCCAGATCATCTGGACCTTGACCCGGATCATCCGTACATTGACCCAGACCATCCGGCTCCTGGCCCGGATCATCCGGATACCTCTGCCGAAACTGCATTTTCTATAGTTTTTGTCCACCGCCACCTACGCCTCCGCATACCTACTTCGACCACCACCACCTATACTCCGCCAACCCCACGACATACCACTCCGTACCACCATTCGACTTTGGGTTCTAGAATTTGAGTTGTGCTTTCCGTGTCCTATTGTGTTTCAGCTATATAGGTACGGCACGACATCAACATCACCACTGCTCATCTTCGCCGAGGACTCGTCATCGCTAAGGATGGTAACCTCGGCGACATCTTTGTCTACGCTTTTACCATTACATTGATAACCACCATAGCCTTACTTTTGTGTTTCTTACCTATCGAGACTAGCCTTTGAGTATTGCCAGCAACGTGACTTGTGCACATTAGTGATCATACTTCACATAGCATACATACCATACCATCGTGGTGCATATCTTGATATCATCTCTTGTGTCACAAAGTTGTCATCGCATACACAATTGATATCTTTGTTCATGAAGTTTCTCATGAGAAAAGAGCTCAAGAGAGAACGAGCCAAACAAGATCTTAAGCAAAAAGATAAGCAAAGAGCTTATACGCAAGAGCCATAGCATCATACTACATTAAGATTATCATACTCGATCATCTTGGATCATATCACCGGAATACCATACATATAGCATACTTGGGATAGAAGTCATTGCATTTTTGCTTAGTAGGTCGTGCACAAGTTCCGTATCCGCCTATTGCGCAATCGTGCTAGCGTCTATCTAGTGTTGTGCAACAGGAGCATTTTCGTGGACTCCACATTTTGGCTCATTTTTGGTTTGCACAACCCCACTTATCTATTTTCGTGTGTATTTCGGTGTACTACTACTTGATTGGTCTACTTGTTGCATTTGCGAATTTGCGAATCTTTTTCAACATCTTTGAGTCTAACTAACAATTGCATCAAATTTTGTGCCACCATCCTAACCGAGCTCCACCATAAGCTTTTACTGTGTAGGTGTGAGAACCGACAAGAATTGGTACCAATTGTGCTATTTCCTTGTTACACATTTGAGCGATCATTGATCCATCTTCAACATCGGTTAGGTACATTTGGTATAAGTTCTTCTCTTTCTCCCACTCACATATTTGCTTGGAATGATGGATAGGCCAAGTTATTCTACCAACCCACTCTTCATCGAGCAAGACGACGACATGTCATCCTACGTCACCAAGAGTCACCTCTTTGGTGCACAACGAGCTTTGCATCAAGAACAACAAGCAATGAGAGACCGCATTGACAATCTCGCCACCGACTTGCGACTCTTCAAGCAACAAACAAGAGACTACTTTGACAACAAGCTCGATGCTCACAAACAAGAGAACGATGCAAGAATGGACAAGATCCATGCCTTGTTGGTGAACTGCCATTCTTCCAATTCCTCCTACTCAAGACGGAGCCGCTCGAGTCAACACTCTAACGACACCCTCTTCGGCTCAAGTACACCGACATCGAACACTCTACGTCGAGCCGCGCATCAAGACCATCATGCATCTCGCAATCCTCTACACATCAATCATCCACTAGAGCAAGTCGACGAGAAAGCACATCATCATTGACAAAACCAAGTCCCTGTTGTACACGCTCAAGAACGACAACGTCAACGTCACCAAGAGGAAGAGCGAGCGCGACATCATCAAGACGAACAAGACGCCGAAGCTCAACGTCTTCAACAACAACAATGTGAAGCACAAGCTCTTGAGGCGCAAAGTGCCCTTCAAGAATCAAGTTGAGCCATTGACAACCACAACTGAGATAGGCACAATCAAGAGGAAGCACTTCATGAAGAAATTCAAGAGCAGAACTACCAACCAAGAGGGCATCGTCAAGTTCCTCAAGCTCCTCCACAAGCTCGACAAGTTCCTCCACAACCTCAAGTTCAACAAGAGCAAGATGACTATGGACATCCTCCACACCAAGAGCGACATGAGGTTGATAATCCTCCATGTCTAGGGCGTCATCATCACCCTCGACCCCAACACAATGAAGAACAACACTATGATAAGCTAAGGTTCACCATGCCCAAGTTCAATGGAAGCAATGATCCCGAAGAGTACCTATCATGGACATTGAAGGTCGACAAGATCTTTAATTTGCACAACTATGAGCAAGAGAAGAAGATCACTATGGCATCCCTTGAGTTCCAAGACTATGTGCTCATATGGTGGGAACAAGTCCTTGAGCACCGATAAGCAAGAGGTGAACCACCAATCACAACTTGGGCTCAAATGAAAGATGTCATGCGAGCATGATTTGTGCCCACCTACTACAACCGTGATCTCTTCAAGAAGCTCCAAATCCTCAATCAAGGAACAAAGAGTATTGAAGAATACTACAAGGAAATGGATATAGCCATGATAAGAGCCAATGTCACGGAAGATGATGAGCAAACTATGGCCCATTTCTTGAATGGCCTCAATCATCCCATCAAGAAGATTACCGACTTCCAACCCTACTCCAACCTCATTGAGCTCGTGCATCAAGCTACCAAAGCGGAACGTCAAGTGCAAGATGACTTCAAGTACGCCAAGTACTCGTCCAAGAGCTACGGCTTCTCCAACACCCAAGCTTCAACGACTCCAACATCTTCTACCTCAACCAAGCCATCTACAAAGAACGGCGATAAGTTGAGTTACAAGAAAGCTTCGACAACCTCAAGTAGTCCTCCTACTACAAGCAACTTCAAGTCGCGAGCTTCATCATCTACTCCAACCAATGAGACCATCAAGACAAACTCCTTCAAGTGTTTCCGGGCGAGGCCACAAATCCTTTGAGTGCACCAACAAGCGCACCATGATCCTCAACGACGACGGAACCTATGACTCCATGAGTGAAGAGGAAATGGAAGCCCTTGAGAAAGTGGCCATGCACCAGCGCGTGAGCAAAGATGAAGATGATCAAGTCTTTTGTGATGAGGATACGAGCCCCGCTCTTGTTGTCTCCAAAGTCTTGACTCTTCAACATCAAGATGAAGACCAAAGATGCCCCATCTTCCACACCAAGGCCGGCATCAATGGAAGGTCCGTCAAGGTCATCATCGATGGAGGTACTTCTCACAACTTGAAAAGTGAAGAACTATGCTCCAAGCTCCAATTAGTCAAGATGAAGCACCCGCACCCCTACAAGGTCCAATGGCTAAGCGATTCCGGCACTATACAAGTTTAGCATACGGTCAAAGTTTCCTTCAAAATTGGAGCATATGAAGACACTTTGGAGTGTGATGTCGTCCAAATGTCCGTTTGCTACCTCCTTCTTGGTTGACCATGGCAATTTGACTGCGGCGTCATCCACAACGGGCATACTAATCATTATAGCTTCAAGATGAAAGGAAAGCAGTATGTATTATGACCTATGTCTCCAAGTCAAGTGATCGCCGACAAGCGAGCCACCCATTATGGAGAAAAGAGTGAGAGAGTGACCCACCCAAAAGAAAGTGAGCACCACAAGCCAAAGTCGAGTGTCTCCACAATGAGCGACAAGAAAAATTAGTCCTACTTGCCACCAAAAGTGAGATGACAGAAGTGTGTGAGAACCCATCACGTGTTATGCACTATGTCCTTGTGTGCAAGGACGAGGCACCAAAAACTAACACCTCTCATGATCTACCTTTAGTGTTGTCTTCTCTTTTGCAGGAATTCCAACATGTTTTCCCCGATGAGCTACCTTCGGGTCTACCTCCACTATGAGGCATTGAGCACCGAATCGATCTCATCCCCGGAGCACCTCTTCCTAACAAAGCTCCCTACCGTGTAAACCCTGAGGAAACTAAGGAGATCCAACAGCAAGTACAACAACTCGTCGACAACGATCAAGTACGTGAAAGCTTGAGCCCTTGTGCCGTTCCGGTCAAACCTGTTCCTAAGAAAGACGGTACTTATCGCATGGTTTCCTATTGCCGTCCCATCAATGCTATCACCGTTAGATATTGTTACCCTATTCCATGCTTAGATGATATGCTTCATGAGCTGAGCGGATACGCCATTTTCTCTAAGATTGATCTTAAGAGTGGCTACTATCAAATACGCATCCAAGAAGGTGATGAATGGAAAACCACATTTAAGACCAAATTTGGCTTATATGAATGGCTAGTTATGCCAATGGATTTATCCGAAGCACCCAGTACTTTCATGCGAGTCATGCACTTTGTTCTTCGTCCCTATATTGGTGTATTGTTGTGGTCTATTTTGATGATATTCTTGTCTTTGGAAAATCACTCAAATATCATGTCACCGATCTTAGAACCGTGTTGCAAACCCTTAGTAAAGAGCGCCTTTATGCTAATATGGACAAATGTCTTTTTGGTGTTGAGAAGGTTGTTTTCTTGGGTTTTGTTGTGTCCTCTAAGGGTGTTCATGTAGATGAATCTAAGATCAATGCTATTAAAACTTGGCCCCAACCAAGTAACTTGCAACAAGTGTGTAGTTTCCTTGGTTTAGCCAGTTTATATCATTGCATTGTGAAGGATTTTAGCACCATTGCTTCACCTTTACATTCCTTGAGTAATAAAAATGCGCCATTTGTTTGGGGACAATCCCAAGATACCGCATTTAATGAGCTTAAGAATTTGCTTAGTCATGCTCCCGTGCTTGCATTACCCAACTTTGACAAGCCTTTTGAGATTCATTGTGATGCTAGTGGTCATCGTATAGGAGGTGTGTTAATGCAAGAGAAGAGCCCCATAGCATACTTTAGTGGGAAACTTTCTGGAGCGCAACTCAACTACCTCATCTATGACAAAGAGCTATATGCTTTAGTGCGAGTTTTCCGTGAATGGGAACATTACCTTCGTCCTCATAAATTTATCATTCATACCGATAATGAAACGCTTAAGTACTTAAAAGGACAAACTAAGTTGAACAAGCGTCACGCAAAATGGAGTGAATTCATAGATTCTTTTCCTTATGTCATCAAGTAAATCAAGGGTAAGGAAAACGTAGTGGTGGATGCCCTTCCCGCATATGCACGCTTGTCACTAAACTTGAATTGAATGTCATTGGCTTTGGCACATAAAAGACTTGTATGCGCATGATCCTACTTTTGCTATTCCTTATGCCAAATGTTTCACGCATACATCTTGGGAACGATATTACATCAAGGATGATTATCTTATGAGAGCTAACAAACTTTGCATTCCCGAGTCTTCTCTTTGTTTGCTCCTTTTGCAAGAGGCTCATGGAGGCGGACTCATGGGACACTTTGTACGCGATAAGACATTTTCCACGCTCTCCAAGAAGTACTTTTGGCCCAAGATGTTCTGCGACGTCTCACGTTTAACCAATCGATGCTCTACATGTCGCAAAGCTAAGTCAAAAGCTCAATCCCATGGTCTTTACATGCATCTTCTATTCCTTATCAACCTTGGGAAGACATTAGCATGGATTTTGTACTTGGTTTGCCTGGAACTCAAAATGGAAAGGATTCCATGTTTGTTGTTGTGGACCGATTCTCTAAGATGGCTCATTTTATCCCATGCAACTAGATAGACGATGCTTCAGATATTGCCAATCTTTTTGTAGGGAAATCTTGTGCCTCCATGGAGAGCCAAAGACAATTGTCTCGGACCACGACGTCAAATTAAGTTACTTTTGGAAGACTCTATGCGCCAAGCTCGGAATCAAGCTCTTATTCTCTTCGGCATACCATCCACAAACCGACGGCCAAACGGATGTGATGAACCGAACACTGTCCACTCTACCACGCGTGTTGATCAAGAGGAACATCAAGGAGTGGAAGGAGTGCCTACCTATCACCGAGTACGACTACAACCGTGCAAGACATTCGACTACCGGCAAGTCCACCTTCGAGGTCGTCTACGGTTTCAACCTGTTTTCCCCATTGGACATTCTACCTCTTCCACTACAAAAGCACACCAACATGGACGCGAGTGCACGAGCAAGATACCTCAAGAAGTTGCATGAAGATACAAGGCACACCATCGAGCACCAAGTACAATGACTCGCGACCAAGCTCAACTTCAACAAGCAACCCATGATATTCAACATTGGAGATCTTGGGTGGCTACACCTTCGCAAGGACCGCTTCCCCAACGAACGCAAGTCCAAACTTCTCCCACGAGCCGATGGACTCTTCAAGGTGCTAGCACGCTACAACAACAACGCTTACAAAATCGACCTCCCAAGCGACAAGTACAACGTGAGCGACATCTTCAATGTCAAAGACCTCTCGCCATATCATGGTGATGAAGCTTTCTATCCGATGTCGGATCTTTGCCAAGGGGGGGGGGGAGATGATGTGAAGCATCCCATGATCATCCCCATGGACACATCTACATCTCCTACGACACCACTTGGACCAATGACAAGAGGACGTGCAAGAGATCTCGAAACCGAGGTGACATCACTCCTCTCACAACTCCCTTTCGAATCACACAAGACATGGCTACTACCTCAGATGGAGACGCTTTGCATACTCAGGTACCAAGGAGTTAGCCATGGAGAAGCTAAGAAGTAAGGAAAATCGGAAGTGGAAGACAAGCGTGAAGAAGAGAAGAAATCAGCCAAGTCCCAGGCTGGCCAGACGATCCGGACAAGGTCCCGGACGATCCGGACAGAGCCCGGACGATTCGAACCCCGGTCCGGACGATCCGGATAATGCGCCCGAAGACAATCGAAGCTAGACACCAAAGCTAGACCATCCGGACAAGCACCCGAATCATCCGGACCCCAGCCAGACATCCGGGCCGTCGCCACCACTGCCTACCTAATCGACTCATCTGGGCCGTCCCCCGGATAATGCGGACATTGACCCGGATCATCCGGCTCCCCTCAAGGATCATCCGGACCCCCGCATGTGTGTGCGTGTTGGGTCGAGGCCCATGTACCTCTTCGCCCCTTTGCCTATATATATGACTCCTCCACCTCTCTTCTAGGGTTAGCATTGTGATAGCTCATTTGAGATAGAGCTTTGCTCATCCATTCGGATCTACTCCACCGCGAGGGACCGACACCTCTTCGGAGAAGATCCACGTTGGATTCAAGACCTCCTCATAGAGAAGAACCGGTTACCCTATGTATCGTCCCTTGTTGGATTCAGATCTTGTACCCTTTTGTGTTTCGAGGATCTAGCACATGTGTGACTATCTTCTTGTTGGTTGAGTGTTTTCTCTTGTGTTTCCCTCATGTTCCCCTCGTTTCCCCTCTCGTGTTGTTCGTGTTCTTGGTAGGATTCAAACGTGAAAGATCGGGCGTCTAGAGTTCTACCCTACATCACCTTTGCAATGCATGACTTCAAATAGGAATGGCCATGCTAGAGAATCGAGTGCTCGGGAGATGTCCAGCTTCAAGAATACTCCTTTCTCCTTCCGGGCATGTATTATCTTAGCAATCTGTCGCACCAGCATATCGTGCAAGTTTCTCACCCTGACGAGTGCTGATTGGTTAGCCTCCACGATATCCTTCATCCTCCTCCTCGCACGGTTTGCCTACAGCTTGGCAAAGAGTTTTGCTGCACTATGTGTGAGACTAATAGGCCTGTAGTCCCCGATCTCTTCTGCATCTGATCTTTTTGGGATGAGAATGATGTGAGCTCTATTGAGCTTTCCAAAGCCTCTCCCATCTTCCACAAACAGCTTAAGGAAGACTGCCATGATGTCATGCTTAATTATCGGCTAAGCGTGTTTGTAGAACTCAGCCACAAACCCATCCGGACTGGGCGCGCGGTCAGCTGGCAATTCTTTGATAGTATTCCAAACTTCCTCCTCTGTGCAGATCATCTCGAGCTCCTGAAGATCACAAGCTTCCATGCCAATAAAATTCATGTCCAAGTCAGCCTCTCTCTCCGCTGCCGAGCCCAGCAACTGCTCGTATGCTTCCCCAAAGAGCTCTTTTTTTCTCAGCTGCTCCGTGATGATTTCTCCGTTATGCTTGATATGTGGTATGAAGTTCTTTGATCTACGCCCGTTTTCCACCGCCTGGAACAACTTGGTATTAGCCTCCCCTTCACGGATCCAACGCAATCTAGATCTTTCTCTCTCAATCGTCCTTTCCAATGAAGCAAGCCCCAACAGTGCCAATTTTAATGATCGCCTCAACCACAGTTCCTCCAGCATGAGCAGCCTCCGCTCTTGCGCTCTGTCCATCTTCCTGATCACGTAGTTGGCGACTGCCATTTGAACTTTGATGTTTCTAGTTTTCCACTACCCCCATGCTTGCAAGGCAGTAGCAGTATTGCGCATCAGAGCAACCAACCTATTGTATGGATCAACGATCGCCGGATCGCACACCCAAGCTTGTCTGACAGCCTGCTCGAACCCCTCAAGCTACATCCAGTAGGTTTGAAACCTGAATCTTCTCTTTGGGCAGAAAGGCGCCGACATCGAGAGATGCAATGGTGCATGATCGGGCACGTTAGTGGATAGGGCTTGAAGTAGGTTATCCGGGAAAGCGAGCTCCCAATGCACCGACACGAGAACCCTATCAATCTTGGTCATCACCGGGTTGTCTCTCTCATTCATCCACATAAATCTCCTCCCATGCATGTATAACTCCTTCAACTCGTGCTCGTCAACAAACTCTCTGAACTTACCCATAATATGCCTATTGAGTATGTTGTTATTCTTCTCCCCTGCTCAGAGGATCATGTTAAAATCCCACAGCACCATTCACGGCCCCGGACACGTCATGTGCCTTGCATGTGGGTCCCTAAGGAACTGCCTCTTAGGCTCATCCTCTTGTGGACCATATACGTTGTGATCCACCACTCCAAACCATCTTTGTTGTGCACCTGCCCTAATATGAAGTTAGCGCCATACACGATGTTGTCCATGTTCATTACCGTGTTATCCCATGCCAGCAAGATACCCCATGGGTGTCACACGCCAGAGAGTAAGAAAAACCATCTAAGGACGTATCAATGCATTGCATAACCATGAATTGGTCAATTGCACTTAGCTTAGTTTCTTGTAAACACACTAGGTTCACTTTGGCCGCCACTATGAACTCTCTAACTGCCTTCCTCTTGGCTTGATTGTTGAGGCCTCTCACATTCCAGCACAACACTTGTGGGTGTAGCTCCATGAATAAGATGAGCAAACTCCCACCGCCCCGGCCGCACTAGGCTGCTGCAATCATCGTGCACTCACTCACCCAAATCTCCTCACGTGATGGCACCACCTTGCCGAACAGAGCCGCAATCACCTTCACATGTTGATCCCTCAATGCCGAATCAAAGAGCTCCTGTAACTCCATGACAATGGCGTCACCCCTGCCACCCCCAACCGCTACTACTCTTGAGCAATGAATATGGCGAGCTTGGCGCTGCCGCGTTTGGAGGTTGAGTAGGAGCCGGTGATGGAGTTAAGCTCGGCGGAGCTGTGTGTGGTTAGGAGGACTTGGCGATGGACGACTTGGAGCTGCATTTTCAACAGGCTATGGTGGCGTTTGTGAACGGGGCCAGTGCGGAGGTGTCGCCGGAGTTCGTGCGCGAGGTACTAGAAGAGAAGGTTGGCATACCAGTTGACAGGGTCTCGGTGCACAGGTTCAGGCCGGAGGACTTCATCATTGTATTTGCCAGGCCAGAGGATCGCAACAGATTCAACGCGTGCCTGATCCTGGTTCATCTCGAGGTGCGCATATCATTCAGGCAATGGATGCGTCAGTCCCAAGCAGTGTTCACGGCATTGAGATATCAGGTGTGCTTGGAGTTATAGGGGATTTCCCCGCATGCATGGGAGCTAGATGTGGTTGAGAGGCTGCTAGGGGGTGCATGCATCATCGAGGCGGTCACTCTAGAGACTTCTTTGCGAGCCAACATGGATTACTTCAAGCTGACGGCTTGGACGGCCATTCCGGAGAGCATCCCTACCCAGCGGTGGCTGGCGATCCCGGAGCCAGCGGAGCAGAGGCAGATGTTCCAGTCAAAGACACTACAGTATAAGATACTCATACATCTTGATGCTTTCACTTCTTTCCCTGATGGCGATGAGCCGTGGTTCCTTGGCAGCTCTTCGAACAGTGGCAGAGTGGTATCCCGGACTTGGAGCCAAGCATGGGGGGAGGTTCTAGCACGAGGCGTTTTGGATGGCAGTTCGGGGTGCGTGACCGGAGAGGAGACAACAGAAGTGGCCAGGGAGGAAGTGACCATGGTGGCCCGAGCATCGCTGGCGCTAGGAGGGACACGCCGCAGGTCCTAGCAGACTGGAAGATTCCTCCAATGGTGACTGGAAGAGACCAGTCATGCCTCGGGCCCGCCATGAGCATTCAGGATAGGCTGACGACGCGGGTGTCAGCTTTTGACCGGGTTGTTGGACAGGTGAGGCTAGCGGAGTCGCTGCAAGAAGGAGTTCAAATTTCAAAATCGCCACGCGCCAATGCCACTGCTCCCTGGGAGCCCGAGGACACTAGGGAATCTGTGTAAAGCATGGGGCCATCTGGCCCTGCTGCAGATCAGTTAACAACCAATCCTAGGGCCCCAATCATTGGGCATGAGGAAGGGGAGGTGGAGTTTCTGGATGAGCGCGGACAAGGGGATGGGAATCCCAAGGTGGCTGATGCAGTTGTTGGGAACCCCACGCTGGAGCTGCTGGTCATGGGCGCTACCACAGGGGAGGATGCTGATCCCAAGACGACTGCGATAGATGACGCGGGGGCACATCCGACAACGCTGGAGCCGATGCACGTGGGGCCCACCATGGGGGATGTGCGAACCAATCAGGCCCCCCCTGCCCCGTTGGAGCCTGCCGGAGTGGCGACACCGCTGGATGGGGACAAGTCTGATACTGGTGAGCGGATCACGCTAGTGGACAGAGCAGCTGATTTTGTGCCAGGGCCAAGCGTGCCGCATGCGGTGGGGGACAACACGATAGATTCGGCTGGTTTGCCTACCAATGAGGTCTCGCCAGAAGTGGGTGCATTGGTGGAGCCAAGGTATGAGCTTGTGGTCGGCCATGCAGATGGGAATCATGCCCATGCAGCATGCATGCAGAGCACCAGGGATGTAACTGTTGGTGCTGTTTGGATGGGGCATTCAGAACCACAGTTGGACCGGTGGATGGCGCTCAACGCGTCCAGGTAGGAGAGGGAGGTGGCATGACTAGTCCAGAAGCTGCCGCATATGCGAAGATGAAATGGTTCTGCTCTCAATTGGTGAAGAAGCTGGCCCTGCCGCTTTTCAAACAAGTCCAGGCCTCATCTCTATGCCCAGACGCAAAGCCTTTCACGCCTCGCCGTCCCACACGTGGCTCCAAGTGGGCACTGGAGAGTAGGGGCAATCGGGTCACTCAAGCGGAAAACGTATTGATGAAGGCACTCGGCTTGGCTCCTACTGGCATGGAAGTGGATGACGCCATTGTCATGGAGTTATAGGAGCTCTTTGATTCGGCATTGAGGGATCAACATGTGAAGGTGATTGCGGCTTTGTTCGGCAAGGTGGTGCCATCACGTGAGGAGATTCGGGTGAGTGAGTGCACGATGATTGCAGCGGCCTAGTGCGGCCGGGGCGGTGGGAGTTTGCTCATCTTATTCACCACCGGCTCCTGCTCAACCTCCAGACGCAGCGGCGCCAAGCTCGGCCATATTCGTTGCTCAAGAGTAGTAGCGGTTGGGGGTGGCGGGGGTGGAGGCTACTAGCGGGGAACAACCTGCCTGGAAGGTTCTGCCGAGCCCCCACCCGACAGCAGCTCCGCCCTGCGAGCCACCTTGGCCAGCACGGCCCTCCGCAGCTCCTCCGATGATGACGGGCTGCGAGGCCTCTTGCACTCCTTTGCCATGTGCCCAGGTAGACCGCAGCAAATACACACGACCTGGTTTGTGCAGTCGCGCTGGTAGTGGCCCTTCTCGAGACACCTGAAACACTTATCCCGCATCTCCGGCGAGATCTCCTTCTGGGCAGGGGAAGGGGTGCGCGCTCCACCTCCGGTTTCTCGGCTCCATGCCGGCGCTTCCAGAGGGTCTTGCGCGACGGGGGAGCTTCCTTCCACGGGACTATGCGCCTGGACGACTCGACCTCACCCCCTTGCGGGATAGGCGCCGCCGGAGCATCAGCGGCGGAGCGCTCCGAAGCAGACGAGAGCCCCGGCCCGAGATGACCAAGCGCTCACGCCCTAAGGGAAAAGCTAAGGTGACCGAGTGCGGGATCTCCGCCGTCGCTCCATGAGGTGGTCGCCGCGGCCCGAGCGGCAGGCGGCGGGAAGGGTGGACGCCGGCGTCGGAGTGACGCACGGTGGGGAGCGGGCAGCGGGGAGCGGGCAGCGGGCTCGCTGCTTCTACATCGCCTGCCTGAACCTCATTGTTGTGTTTAATTGTAATCGTAATAATCTGACTGTGTGTATGGGGTTGTGTGGTGATAAGGCATCCCCCCTGCCTTTTTTCACCGAAGAAGAAAATGAAAGAGGGAAGAGAGAAGGAAGGGGGGTTGAACCCCCTGTTTTCCTTCTCCCAATTGGCATCCTGCCATAGGGGGCGCGCCACCCCTTGTGGGCTGGTGGGCTCCCCTCTGATGGCCCATATGGCCCATATCTTCCCTCCGGGGGTTCCGGTACCTCCTTAGTACTCTGATATGTACCCAATACCGTCCGGAACACTTCCGGTGTCCGGATATTATCCTCCTATATATCAATCTTTACCTCTTGACCATTTTGAGACTCCTCGTCATGTCCGTGATCTCATCCAGCACTCCGAACAACATTCGGTCACCAAATCACATAACTCATATAATACTATATCGTTAGTGAACGTTAAGCGTGCGGACCTACGGGTTCGAGAACTATGTAGCCATGATCGAGACACTCTCCATTCAATAACCAATAGTAGAACATGAAGATCTTTATCGGTCGAACCATTATACCAACATATGTTATTCTCTTTGTTCATCGGTATGTTACTTGCCCAAGATCTGATCGTTGGTATCTTCATACCAAGTTAAATCTCGTTACCAGCAAGTCTCTTTACTCGTTCCGTAATACATCATCCTACAACTAACTCATAAGTCACTTTGCTTGCAAGGCTTCTTATGATGTGTATTACCGAGAGGGCCCAGAGATACCTCTCCGATACTCGGAGTGACAATTCCTAATCTCAATCTATGCTAACTCAACAAATACCTTCGGAGATACCTATAGTACATCTTTATAATCACCCGTTTACGTTGTCACGTTTGATAGCACACAAGGCATTCCTCTGGTATTCGAGAGTTGCATAATATCATAGTCGAAGGAATATGTATTTGACATGAAGAAAGCAATAGCAATAAAATTGAACGATCAACATGCTAAGCTAATGGATGGGTCTTGTCCATCACATCATTCTCGTAATGATGTGATCCTGTTATCAAATGACAACTCATGTCCATGGTTAGGAAACCTTAAGCATCTTTGATGAACGAGCTAGTCAAGTAGAGGCTCACTAGGGACACAGTGTTTGTCTATGTATTCACACATGTATTTAGGTTTCCGGTCAATACAATTCTAGCATGAATAATAAACATTTATCATTAATAAGGAAATATAAAGTAACAACTTTATTATTGCCTCTAG
Source organism: Triticum aestivum (assembly GCF_018294505.1). NCBI lineage: Eukaryota > Viridiplantae > Streptophyta > Magnoliopsida > Poales > Poaceae > Triticum > Triticum aestivum. The sequence continues at coordinate 234,018,756 of NC_057795.1, forward strand.
GGCATATTTCCTTCAGATTCGGCCTACTTGGGGCGCCTCCTGGTAGCCTCCCTTCTCCCTCCCACCTATATATTTGTGGGGGGTGATATGTCCACTTTGCATCATGCTTTTATATCAATATTTATTGCATTATGGGTTGTTACTACACATTATATCACAATACTTATGCCTTTTCTCTCTTATTTTATAAGGTTTACATGAAGAGAGAGAATGCCGGCAGCTGGAATTCTGGACTGGAAAAGGAGCAAATATTAGAGACCTATTATGCACAACTCCAAAAGACCTGAAACTTCACGGAGATCAGTTTTGGAATATACTAAAAATATTGGGCGAAGAAAGCACCAGAGGGGGTCCATCAGTCATCCACGAGGGTGGAGGGAGTGCCCTACCCCCCTGGGCGTGCCCCCTGCCTCGTGGGCCCCCTGGCAGGCCCCTGATGTCCATCTTCTACTATATGGTGTATTTTACCCTAGAAAAAATCAGAGAGAAGCTTTTGGACGAAGCGCCGCCATCTCGAGGCGGAACCTGGGGAGGACCAATCTAGGGCTCCAGTGGAGCTGCTCTGCCAGGGAAACATCCGTCCGGGAGGGGGAAATCACCGCCATCGTCATCACCATTGATACTCTCATCGAGAGGGGGTCAATCTCCATCAACATCTTCACCATCACCATCTCCTCTCAAGCCCTATTTCATCTCTTGTATCTGATCTTTGTCTCAGAACCTCAGATTGGTACGTGTGGGTTGCTAGTAGTGTTGATTACTCCTTGTAGTTGATGCTAGTTGGTTTATTCAGTGGAAGATCATATGTTCAGATCCTTAATGCTTATTAATACCCCTATGATTAAATTCAACTCTGAAGATTGGGGACTCGACGAAGGTAATGAGTCCAGTATAAACCTCAAGTATGATTGTGTTAAATCTTTTATGGATACCGATGCTTTTCGTGAATTCATCACTAAATATGGACTTCACTCTGAGATAGTAGCTTCTTTCTGTGAATCATTTGCTACTCATGTTCATCTCCTTTAGGAGAAGTGGTTTAAATCTCATCCTGCCATTGAAGTGAAAGTAGTAGAACCTATTAAAGTTGAAGAGGAAACTATTACTTATGATGTTGATCCTATTGTTCCTACTGCTTATATTGAGAAACCACCTTTTCCTGTTAGAATAAAGGATCATGCTAAAGCTTCTACTATGGTTCGTAAGAGTAATACTAGAACACCTACACCCCCTGAGCAAATTAAAGTTGAACCTAGTATTGCTATGATTAAAGATCTCTTGGTCGATAATATTGATGGGCATGTTATTTATTTCTGTGATGAAGCTGCTAGAATTTCTAAACCCGATACTAAAGATAAACATAGACATGTTGTTGGCATGTCTGTTGTTTGTGTTAAAATAGGAGATCATTGTTATTGTGGCTTATGTGATATGGGTGCTAGTGTGAGTGCAATACCTTATACCTTATATAAAGAAATTATGCATGATATTGCACCTGCTGAGATATAAGATTATTGATGTTACTATTAAGCTTGCTAATAGAGATACTATTTCACCGGTTGGGATTGTTAGAGATGTTCAAGTTTTGTGTGGAAAAATAAAATACCCTACTGATTTTCTTGTTCTTACTTCCCCACAAGATGACTTTTGTCCCATTATATTTGGTAGACCCTTCTTGAATATTGTTAATGCTAAGATAGATTGCGAAAAGGATATTGTTACTGTTGGCTTAGGGGATATGTCTCATGACTTTAATTTTTCTAAATTTCGTAGACAACCCCATGATAAAGAATTGCCTAGTAAGGATGAAATTATCGGTCTTGCTTCTATTGTCGTGCCTCCTGATGATCCTTTAGAATAATATTTGCTAGACCACGAAAATGATATGTTTATGAATGAAAGAAGGGAAATAGATGAAGTATTCTTTAATCAGGGACCTATTTTGAAACACAATTTGCCTGTTGAAATCCTAGGGGATCCTCCTCCTCCCAAAGGAGATCTCGTGTTTGAGATTCAACAATTACCTGATACTCTTAAATATGCTTATCTCAATGAAAAGAAGATATATACTGTTATTATTAGTGCTAACCTTTCAGAGCATGAAGAAGAAAAACTATTGAAAACTCTGAAGAAGCACCGTGCTGCTAGTGGATATACTCTTGATGATCTTAAGGGCTTTAGTCCCACTCTATGCCAGCACAAAATAAAACTGGAGAAAGATGTTAAACCAGTTGTTGATCATAAACGACGGTTAAATCCTAAGATGAAAGAAGTGGTAAGAAATGAAATATTGAAGCTTCTGGAGGCAGGTATAGTTTATCCTATATCTGATAGTCAGTGGGTAAGTTCCGTTCATTATGTCCCTAAGAAGGGAGGTATTACTGTTGTTCCTAATGATAAAAATGAATTGATCTCACAAAGAATTGACACAGGTTATAGAATGGTAATTGATTTCCAAAAATTAAATAAAGCTACTAGAAAGGATCATTACCCTCTACATTTTATTGATCAAATGCTAGAAAGACTATCCAAACATACATATTTTTGCTTCCTAGATGGTTATTCTAGTTTCTCTCAAATACCTATGTCAAAGGAGGATCAGGAAAAGACCACTTTTACTTGCCCTTTGGGTACTTTTTCTTATAGATGTATGCCTTTTGGTTTATGAAATGCACGTGCTACCTATCAAAGATGTATGACTGCTATATTCTCTGACTTTTGTGAAAAGATTGTTGAGGTTTTCATGGATGATTTCTCCATTTACAGAACTTCTTTTGATGATTGCTTAAGCAACCTTGATCGAGTTTTGCAGAGATGTGAAGAAGCTAATCTTGTCTTGAATTGGCAGAAGTGCCCCTTTATGGTTAATGAAGGTATTGACTTGGGGCATAAAATTTCTGAAATAGGTATTGAAGTTGATAAAGCTAAAGTAGATGCTATTGAAAAGATGTCGTGTCCTAAGGATATCAAAGGTATAAGAAGTTTCCTTGGTCATGCTGGTTTCTATAGGAGGTTTATTAAAGACTTCTCTAAAATTTCTAGGCCTCTCACTAATCTCTTGCAAAAAGATGTTCATTTTGTTTTTGATGATGATTGTGTAGAAGCATTTGAAATACTTAAGAAAGCCTTGATTTCTGCACCTATTGTTCAGCCACCTGATTGGAATTTACACTTTGAAATTATGTGTGATGCAAGTGATTATGGTGTTGGTGCTTTATTAGGACAAAGAGTTGACAAGAAATTAAATGTTATCCAATATGCTAGTAAAACTCTAGACAGTACCCAGAGAAATTATGCTACTACTAAAAAGAATTTTTAGCAGTTGTATTTGCTTGTGATAAGTTCAGACCTTATATTGTTGATTCCAAAGTAACTATTCACACTGATCATGCTGCTATTAAATATCTCATGGAAAAGAAAGATGATAAACCTAGACTTATTAGATGGGTTCTCTTGCTACAAGAATTTGATTTGCATATTATTGATAGAAAGGGAGCTGAGAACCCCGTTGCAGACAACTTGTCTAGGTTAGAAAATATTCTTCATGACCCACTGCCAATCGATGATAGCTTTCCTGATGAACAATTAGTTGTCATAAATGCTTCTCGTACTGCTCCATGGTATGCTAATTATGCTAATGACATTGTTGCTAAATTTATACCACCTAGTTTCACATACCAGCAATAGAAAAAGTTTTTCTATGATTTAAGACATTACTTCTGGGATGACGCACACCCTTATAAAGAAGGAGTAGATGGTGTTATTAGATGTTGTGTACCTGAGCATGAACAGGAACAGATCCTATGCAAGTGTCACTCCAAGGCTTATGGAGGACGCCACGCTAGAGATAGAACTGCACATAAGGTATTGCAATCCAGTTTTTTTTGGCCTATTCTCTTCAAAGACGCTCGTAAGTTTGTCTTGTCTTGTGATGAATGCCAGAGAATTGGTAATATTAGTAGACGTCAGGATATGCATATGAACTATTCACTTGTTATTGAACCATTTTATGTTTGAGGCTTTGACTATAAGGGACATTTTCCTTCCTCCAGTGGGTATACAAATATTTAGTTGTTGTTGATTATGTTACTAAGTGGGTAGAAGCTATTCCAACTAGTAGTGATGATCATAACACTTCTATTAAGATGCTAAAAGAAGTTAATTTTTTGAGGTTTGGAGTCCCTGGATATTTAATGACTGATGGTGGTTCACATTTTATTCATGGTGCTTTTCGTAAAATGCTTGCTAAGTATGATGTTAATCATAGAATTGCATCTCCATATCATCGTCAGTCTAGTGGCCAAGTAGAATTGAGTAATAGAGAGATTAAATTGATTTTGCAAAAGACTGATAATAGATCTAGAAAGAATTGGTCCAAGAAACTTGATGATGCATTATGGGCTTATAGAACTGCATGTAAAAATCCTATGGGTAGGTCTCTGTATAAAATGGTTTATGGAAAAGGATGTCACTTACCTCTCAAACTAGAACATAAGGCATATTGGGCTATTAAAGATCTCAATTATGACTTCAAACTTGCCGGTGAGAAGAGATTATTTGACATTAACTCACCTGATGAATGGAGAACCCAAGCCTATGAGAATGCCAAATTGTTTAAAGAAAAAGTTAAAAGATGGCATGAGAAAAGGCTATAAAAGTGTGAGTTTAATGTAGGTGATTATGTTTTGCTATACAACTCTCATTTAAGATTTTTTGCAGGGAAACTTCTCTCTAAATGGGAAGGTCCTTGCATTATCGAGGAAGTCTATCGTTCTGCTGCCATCAAAATCAACAACGCCGAAGGCAAAAATCCGAAGGTGGTAAATGGTCAAAGAATCAAACATTATATCTCAGGTAATCCCATTAGTGTTGAAACCAATGTTATTAACAACGTAACCCCAGAGGAGTACATAAGGGACACTTTCCAAAACATTTAAGCCTCCAAAAAGGAATAGGTATGTGGTATGGTAAGTAAACCGACTCCAAAACTGTTCAAATAGCACTTTTTCTCCGTTTTGGAATATTTAAAAACTTAGGAAAATTAAAAGTAGTCAGAAAGAGACACAAGTCAGCCACGAGGGTGGAGGGTACGCCCTCCCCCCTGGGCGCGCCCCTGCCTCGTGGCCAACTCGTGTGCCCTCCGGACTCCATTTTCTTGCACGATACTTCTTTTGGTCAGTAAAAATTCATTATATGATCTCTCGGAGGTTTTGACTACCGTACAACGACGAAACCTCTGTTATTGTTTCGAGCTATTTTTTTGACAAATCTAGATCACCATGACGTCTCCAACCGCCCCCAAGGACAAGTTTTTCAAGAAGGTCATCAACCCTTACCTCGCGGAGGTGCTGCAACATCCTCAAACCATTGAGATGCATGGGCGGGTGTTGCACATCCGCGATGTTGAGGGACCAAAGTAGACCGAAAGCATGGAGACAAGACTCAAAGAAATGGATCAACAAGTTTTCAAGTGCCAAGGGATGGTGGAACATGGACTCAACACCAACCACATGATGATCGCGGAGTTCACCAACAATCACAAGCTAGATGCCAAGAACATCGGGGAGGCCATCTTCAAGTTTCACAAGAAAATCGAGCTCCTCCAGGCCTAGATCTATGACCTACAAAACCAAAACTTTAGTATGAATGTAGATTCAAGAGGATGAGTTTGGCTGCAGATTTGAGGATCCCAGAGACTCATTCATCTTTCTATGATGGTGAGACTATGCCTTGGAAGATGGACGACAAGCCTACATCATCAACAACTCCATCATGACCACCTCCGAAGAAAGAGACATAAATACATGGGTATGGGAACTCCCCTTGGCAACTGCCAAGCTTGGGGGAGGTGCCCCGGTATCGTATCACCATCACACTTCTATCTTTATCGTTTTTCTTAGTTCGATACTTTTGGTTATATCTTGATCTAGTAAAATAAAGTTTTAGTATGATCTAGCTTTGAGTTTTTTGATCTCTATCTATGTAATCGAGTCTGTGAGCTATATATGATAAAGAGTAGTTTTGAGTTGAGGGCCTTTGCTATCTTGCTATGAACTTGAGGGAATTAAAGAAAGAATAAAAAGAAATAAAAATATCATATGGATCTTATTGAGAGTAATGACTTCACATATAAAGAGTATGATGAATAAAAGTTGTTGAGAGTTGACAAACATAGTTTTGGTCATCGTTGCAATTAATAGGAAGTAATAAAGAAAGAGAGGTTTTCACATATAAATATACTATCTTGGACATCTTTTATGATTGTGATCACTCATTAAAATATGACATGCTTAAAAATTTATGTCGGACAAGGAAGACAATGTATTGGGTTATGTTTCATTATATCCAAATAAGTTATATTGTCATGGATCATCCGACATGTTGAGCTTGCGTTTCTCCCTCATGTTAGCCAAATTCTTTGCACCAAGTAGAGATACTACTTGTGCTTCCAAACATCACTAAACCCACTACCATACCTACCTATGGATTGAGTAAGATCCTTCAAGTAAGTTGTCATCAGTGCAAGCAATAAAAAATTGCTCTCTAAATAAGTATGATCTATTAGTGTGAAGAAAATAAGCTTTATACGAGCTTGTGATATGGAAGAAACAAAAGCGACGGACTGCATAATAAAGGTGCCTATCACAAGTGGCAATATAAAGCTTATTTTTTGATGTCGGCTTTCTCTTGAGGACAAGCGAGGTCTAAGCTTGGGGGAGTTGATACGTCCACTTTGCATCATGCTTTTATATCAATATTTATTGCATTATGCGCTGTTACTACACCTTATATCACAATACTTATGCATTTTCTCTCTTATATTATAAGGTTTACATGAAGAGGGAGAATGCCGGCAGCTGGAATTCTGGACTGGAAAAGGAGCAAATATTAGAGACCTATTCTTTACAACTCCAAAAGTCCTGAAACTTCACGGAGATCCGTTTTGGAATATATTAAAAATATTGGGCGAAGAAAGCACCAGAGGGGGGCCACCAGTCATCCACGAGGGTGGAGGGCGCGTCTTACCCCCTGGGCGCGCCCCCTGCCTTGTGGGCCGCCTGGCAGGCCCCTGATGTCCATCTTCTGCTATATGGTGTCTTTTACCCTGGAAGAAATCAGAGAGAAGCTTTCGAAACAGAGTGCCGCCATCTTGAGGCGGAACCTGGGCAGGACCAATCTAGGGCTCCGGTGCAGCTGTTCTGCTGGGGAAACATCCCTCCGGGAGGGGGAAATCACCGCCATTGTCATCACCATCGATCCTCTGAACGAAAGGGGGTCAATCTCCATCAACATCTTCACCAGCACCATCTCCTCTCAAACCCTAGTTCATCTCTTATATCCGATCTTTGTCTCAAAACCTCAGATTGGTACCTATGGGTTGCTAGTAGTGTTGATTACTCCTTGTAGTTGATGCTAGTTGGTTTATTCGGTGGAAGATCATATGTTCAAATCCTTAATGCTTATTAATACCCCTCTGATTATGAACATGAATATGCTTTGTGAGTAGTTATGTTTGTTCCCGAGGACATGACAGAAGTCTTGTTATAAGTAATAGTGTGAATTTGGTATTCGTTCTGTGTTTTCATGACATGTATGTTGTCTCTCCTCTAGTGGTGTTATGTGAACATCGACTACATGACACTTCACCATGATTGGGGCCTAGGGGAAGACATTGGTAAGTAATAAGTAGATGATGGGTTACTAGAGTACCAGAAGCTTAAACCCTTGTTTATGGTTTGCTTCGTAAGGGGCTGATTTGGATCCATATGTTTCATGCTATGGTTAGGTTTACCTTAATTCTTCTTTCATAGTTGCGGATGCTTGCGAGAGCGGTTAATCATAAGTGGGAGCCTTGTCCAAGTAAGGACAGCACCCAAGCACCGGTCCACCAACATATCAAATTATCAAAGTAACGAACATGGATCATATGAGCATGATGAAAACTAACTTGACAATAATTCCCATGTGTCCTCGGAAGCACTTTGCTTTACATAAGAGTTTGTCCTGGCTTGTCCTTTGCTACAAAAAGGATTGGGACACATTGTTGCACATTGTTACTTTTGTTACTTGTCACTCGTTACGAATTACCATATCACAAAACTATCTGTTACCGATAATTTCAGTGCTTGCAGAGAATACCTTACTGAAAACCACTTGTCATTTCCTTCTGCTCCTCGTTGGGTTTGACACTCTTACTTATTGAAAGGACTACGATAGATCCCCTATACTTGTGGGTCATCAGGGGGGCGCCCTAGCACACCCCAGACAATTGCCTAGCCGTGTGCGGCGCCCCCTCCACCATTTACACCCCCGGTCATATTTTTGTAGTGCTTAGGCAAAGCCCTGCGGAGATCACTTCATCATCGCCGTCACCATGCCGTCATGATGACAGAACTCTTCTACTACCTCGACGTCTTGCTGGATCAAGAAGGCGAGGGACATCACCGAGCTGAACGTATGCAGAACGCGGAGGTGTCGTGCATTCAATACTTGATCGGTTGAAGCGCGAAGAAGATCGACTACATCAACTGCGTTGTGAAACTCTTCCTCTTATGGTCTACGAGGGTAGGTAGACACACTCTCCCCCTCATTGCTATGCATCTCCATGCCATGATTCCCAACAGTGGCATCAGGAGCTAGGTCTATGCGTAGATGATATGCACAAGTAGAACACAAAGAAGTTGTGGGTGGTGATGTTCATACTGCTTACCATCAACATCTTATTTTGATTCGGCGGCATTGTGGGATGAAGCGGCCCAGACCAACCTTACATGTCCATGCACATGAGACCGGTTCCATCGACTGACATGCAACTAATTTTGCATAAAGGTGGATGGGGGTTTCCATTTCTCGTACTTTAGTTGAATCGAATTTGACTACGGCCGGTCCTTGAAGAAGGTTAAAACAGCAAACTTGATGAATCGCCGTTGTGGTTTTTGCCGTAGGTAAGAACAGAACTTGCTAGAAGCCCGTAGCATCCACGTAAAACTTGCAACAACAAAGTAGAGGATGTCTAACTTGTTTTTGCAGGGTATGTTGTGATGTGATATGGTCAAGACATGATGTGATAAACGTTATTGTATGAGATGATCATGTTTTGTAAGTTATGGGTAACCGGCAGGAGCCTTATGGTTGTCTCTTTATTGTATGAAATGCAAACGCCATGTAATTGCTTTACTTTATCACTATGTGTTAGCGATAGTTATAGAAGCAATAGTTGGTGAGACGACCATGACGCAATGATGGAGATCAAGCTGTTGAGCCGGTGATGATAGAGATCACGACGATGCTTTGGAGATGGAGATCAAAAGCATGAGATGATGATGGCCATATCATGTCACATATTTTGATTGCATGTCATGTTTATCTTTTATGCATCTCATTTTTCTTAGTACGGTGGTAGCATTATAAGATGATCCCTTCACTAAATTTCAAGATAATAGTGTTCTCTGTGAGTATGCACCGTTGCTACAGTTCATCATGTTGAGACACCACGTGATGATCGGGTGTGATAGACTCTATGTTCACATTCAACGGGTGTAAGACAGTTTTGCACATGCAGAATACTTGGGTTAAACTTGACAAGCCTAGCATGTACATACATGGCCTCAGAACACTGGAGATCGAAATATCAAACGTGAATCATATAGTAGATATGATCAACATAGAGATGTTCACCATTAATGACTACCCCATCTCACGTGATGATCGGACATGGGTTAGTTGATTTGGATCACATATCACTTAAATAACTTGAGGGGTGTTTATTTAAGTGGGAGTTGAGTTCAAATTGAACTTTAATTTATCATGAACTTAGTCCTGATAGTATTTGCAAATTATGGTGTAGATCAACAGCTCGAGTTGTAGCTCCCCTACGTTTTTGATATGTTCCTAGAGAAAACTAAGTTGAAAGATGATAGTAGCAATGATGCAGACTGGGTCCGTGATCTAAGGATTATCCTCATTGCTGCATAGAAGAATTATATCCTTGATGCGCCTCTAGGTGACAGACCTATTGCAGGAGCAGATGCAGGCATTATGAACTTTTGGCAAGCTCGATATGATGACTGCTTGATAGTTTAGTGCGATGTGCTTTACGGCTTAGAACCGGGACTTCAAAAACGTTCTGAACGCCACGGAGCAAATGTTCCAAGAGCTGGAATCAGTATTTCAGACTCATGCCCGTGTCGAGAGGTATGAGAACTCTGACAAGTACTTTTCCTACAAGATGGAGGAGAATAGCTCAGCCAATGAGCATGTGCTCAGAATTTCTGGGTACTAGAATCGCTTGAATCAAGTGGGAGTTAATCTTCCAGATAAGATAGTGATTGACAAAGTTCTCTAGTCACTATCACCAAGCTACTAGAACTTCATGATGAACTATAAAATGCAAGGGATGAAAATAATAATTCTCGAGCTCTTCGTGGTGCTGAAATCGGCGAAGGTAGAAATCAAGAAAAAGCATCAAGTGTTGATGGTTATACAAGACCACTAGTTTCAAGAAAAAGGGCAAAGGGAAAGAAAGGGAACTTCAAGAAAAATGGCCAGCAAGTTGCCACTCCTGCTAAGAAGCTCAAAGCTGGACCTAAGCCTAAAACTGAGTGCTTCTACTACAAAGGGAATGGTCACTAGAAGCGGAACTACCCTAAATACTTGGCGGATAAGAAGGATGGCAAAGTGAACAAAGGTATATTTGATATACATGTTATTGATGCGTACCTTACTGGTATTCATAGTAGCCCCTAGGTATTTGATACTGGTTCAGTTGCTAAGATTAATAACTCGAAAGAGGAGTTACAATATAACCAGAGACTAGTTAAGGGCGAGGTGACGATGTGTGTTGGAAGTGCTTTCAAGGTTGATACATCGCACACTCCCTCTACTTTCGGGGTTAGTGTTGAACCTAAATAAATGTTATTTGGTGTTTGTGTTGACCATGAACAAGATTAGATCATGTTTATTGGAATATGGTTATTCAATTAAGTCACGGAATAATTGTTGTTCTGTTTACATGAATAAAACCTTCTATGGCCATACACTCAATGCAAATAGTTTATTGAATCTCGATTGTAGTGATACACATATTCATAATATTGATGCCAAAAGATGCAAAGTTGATAATCATAGTGCAACATACTTGTGGCACTGCCATTTAGGTCATATTGGTGTAAAGCACATGAAGAAACTCCATACCGATGGACTTCTGGAATCACTTGATTATGAATCATTTGATACTTGCGAATCATGCCTCATGGGCAAGATGACTAAAACTCCGTTCTTCGGAACAATGGAGCGAGCTAATGACTTATTGGAAATAATACATACCGATGTATGCAGTCTGATGAGTGTTGAACCATGCAGCGTGTATCGTTATTTTCTGACCTTCACAGATTATTTGAGCATATATGGGTATATCTACTTAATGAAACACAAGTCTGAAACATTTGAAAAGTTCAAAGAATTTCAGAAGGAAGTGGAGAATCATCATAATAAGAAAATAAAGTTTCTACGATCTGATCGCAGAGGCGAATATTTGAGTTACGAGTTTGGCCTTCATTTAAAACAATGTGGAATAGTTCCACAACACATGCCACCTGTAACACCACAACATACTGGTGTGTCCGAATGTAATAACCGTAATTTATTAGATATGGTGCGATCTATGATGTCTCTTACCGATTTACCACTTCGTTTTGGGGTTATGCATTAGAGACAACTGCATTCACGTTAAATAGGGCACCGTCCAAATCCGTTGAGACGACACCGTATGAACTTTGGTTTGGCAAGAACCTAAGCTGTAATTTCTTAAAGTTTGGGGTTGCGACACTTATGTTAAAAGGCTTCAGCCTGATAAGCTCGAACCCAAATCGGAGAAGTGCGTCTTCATAGGATACCCTAAGGACACAATTGGGTACACCTTCTACCACAGATCCGAAGGCAAGATCTTTGTTGCCAAGAATGGAACCTTTCTATAGAAAGAGTTTCTCTCAAAAGAAGCGAGTGGGAGGAAAGTAGAACTTGATGAGGTAATTGTACCTTCTCTCAATTTGGAAAGTAGCACATTAGAGAAATCTGTTCCCGTGATGCCTACACAAACTGGAGAGGAAGTTAATGATGATCATCATGAAACTTCATATCAATTTACTACTGGACCTCGTAGGTCGAACAGAGCATGTTCCGCACCAGAGTGGTACGGTAATCCTATCTTGGAAGTCATGTTACTAGACCATGGAGAACCTACAAATTATGAAGAAGCTATGATGAGCCCAGATTCTAACAAATGGCTTGAGGGCATGAAATTTGGGATATGATCCATGTATGAGAATAAAGTATGGACTTTGGTGGACTTGCCCGATGATCGGCAAGCCATAGAGAAAAAATGGATTACAAAGCATGACTTGTCGCAAAAGGTTTTCAACAAGCTCAATGGGTTGACTACAATGAGACCTTCTCACCTATAGTGATGCTGATGTAGCGCGGAACCCTAGGGGTTGATCTTTCACGTTTTGAGTGGATCCTACGGGGAAAACACGAAGAATGCACGGAAATCACAAGGGAAAACACGGGGAGAAACGAGAGAATCACTCAATCGACAAGTAATCGATCACACAAGGGCTAGATCACCGAAAGCATAAGGTAACACATGATCCAAAATAAACAAAGGAAGGATACAAAGGAAACCGTTCTTCTCCTTGAGGAGGTCTTGATTGTCTTCTCCGGATGGAGGCCTTGAATCCGAATGGATCTTCTCCGAGGAGGCACGGTCCCTCACGTGGAGTAGGTCTGGTATGGATGAGCTATGCTCTATCTCGAGATGAGCTATCACAACGCTGAGTCTCGAAGTGAGGAGGAGGAGTCCTATATATAGGCTAGGGGCGAAGGGGTACATGGACTCAGTCCAACACGCGCGCGCAGGCGCTGGGAGGGTCGGACGTCCAGGCGTCGGGCCGGATGCCCGGTGGCTCTCGAGGCACCGGATGTCCGGGCTGAGGAGCCGGATGTCCGAGCTGGCGCTGATGGCTGTTCTGCTCTCTGGATGGGCAATGCCGGATGTCCGCTCTAATGGGCCGGATGTCCGCTGCTTCGGGAGGCGCCGGATGTCCGGGGCAATCGTCGGATGTCCGGGCTGACGGGGCAAGCTTCTGTGCTCTCTGGTCGCTGGTGCCAGATGTCCGGGATTGTGGCCGGATTTCCAGTGGGGGCCGGATTTCCGGGCTGGACGCCGGATGTCCGGTCGCTGTAGTTTCTTCTACAGTGGGCTGGCCGTGTAGATCTCCAGGGGCCGGATGTCCGGGGTCCTGGCCGGATGTCCGGTGCCTGGAGGCTGTTCTTGCCTTCTTCCATTGGTTCTCTTCTTCCATGGACTTGGGGTCTTGACCATATTCATGTGCATCCTCGGGAGGGTCCTCTTGGTACCTAATCATGCACAACATTCCGGATTGAGGTAGTAGCCATGTCTCGAGAGGATCATATGAGATATCACTAAGGAGAGAAGTCACCTTGGTCTCGAGAGCTCTAGCTCGTGCTCTAGTCATGGGTCCTCTTGGTGCTTGGTGAGGCGATGGAAGGTCCATGGGGATGACTGAAGGATGCTCTGCATCATATCCCCCTCCCCTGGGAAAGATCCAACCTTGGATTGAAATCCTCATCACCATGGTATGGGGAGAGATCGGAGACGTTGAAGATGTCGCTCATGTTGTACTTATCGTGTGGGAGATCGACCTTGTAAGTGTTGTTGTTGTAGCGTGCTAGCACCTTGAACGGTCCATCGGCTCGAGGGAGAAGCTTGGACTTGCGTTTGTTGGGGAAGCGATCCTTGCGAAGGTGTAGCCACACAAGGTCTCCAATGTTGAATATCATGGGATGCTTGTTGACGTTGAGCTTGGTCGCAAGTCGTTGTACTTGGCGCTTGATGGTGCGCCTTGTATCTTCATGAATCTTCTTGATGTAGCTTGCACGGGCACTTGCGTCGAGCTTGGTGCGCTCTTGAAGAGGGAGAGGTAGAATGTCCAATGGGGACAACAGGTTGAAGCCGTAGACGACCTCGAAGGGGGACTTGCTGGTCGTCGAATGTCTTGCACGGTTGTAGGCGTACTCGGCGATGGGTAGACACTCCTCCCACTCCTTGATGTTCTTCTTGATTAACACACAAAGTAGAGTGGAGAGTGTACGGTTCGTCACCTCCGTTTGGCCGTCGGTTTGAGGATGGTATGCGGATGAGAACAAGAGCTTGATTCTGAGCTTGGCACATAGGGTCTTCCAAAAGTAACTCAAGAACTTGACGTCGCGGTCGGAGACGATTGTCTTTGGTACTCCATGGAGATGCAAGATTTCCCTACAAAAGAGATTTGCAATGTGTGAAGCATCGTCTATCTTGTTGCAAGGGATGAAATGTGCCATCTTAGAAAATCGGTCCACAACAACAAACACGGAATCCTTGCCATTTTGAGTTCTAGGCAAACCAAGTACAAAATCCATGCTAATGTCTTCCCAAGGTTGATAAGGAATAGGAAGAGGCATGTAAAGACCATGGGGCTGAGCTTTAGACTTAGCTTTGCGACATGTAGAGCATCGGGTGGTGAAGCGTGATACATCACGGAACATCTTGGGCCAAAAGTAGTTCTTGGAGAGCGTGGCGTATGTCTTGTCGTGTCCAAAATGTCCCATGAGGCCGCCTCCATGAGCATCTTGCAAAAGGAGCAAACGAAGCGAAGACTCGGGAGTGCATAGTTTGTTAGCTCTCATAAGATAACCATCCTTGATGTAATATTGTTCCCAAGATGTATGCATCAAACATTTAGCATAAGGAGTGGCAAAAGATGGATCATTAGCATACAAGTATTTTATGTGCTCAAAGCCAATAACATTCAACTCGAATTTAGTGACAAGTGTGGATATGCGTGAAAGTGCGTCGACAACTAAATTTTCCTTACCCTTAATGTACTTGATCACATAGGGAAAAGATTCAATAAATTCACTCCATTTGGCATGACAATTGTTCAACTTAGTTTGACCTTTTAAGTACTTAAGCGTTTCATGATCGGTATGGATGACAAACTCATGAGGTCTAAGATAATGTTCCCAAACATGTAGCACACCCACTAAAGCATACAATTCTTTCTCATAGATGGGATAGTTAAGTTGAGCATCGAAGAGTTTTTCACTAAAATAAGCAATGGCTCGTTTTTCTTGCATCAAAACTTCGCCAATTCCGGTACCACTTGCATCACAATGAACCTCAAATGTTTTGTCAAAGTTGGGCAAAGCAAGAATTGGAGCATGAGTAAGTAATGACTTGAGCTCATCAAAAGCGGTGGATTGCAAAGATCCCCAAACAAAAGGAGCATTCTTCTTACTCAAAGCATGCAAAGGAGCGGCAATAGTGCTAAAGTCTTTCACAAAGCGATGATAAAAACCCGCAAGACCAAGAAAACTACGCACTTGTTGCAAATTGGTGGGTTGGGGCCAAGTTTTAATTGCTTCAATTTTAGATTCATCAACATGGACACCCTTTGAAGATACAACAAAACCCAAGAAAACCACTTTGTCAGCACCAAATGTGCATTTTTTTCAAGTTGGCATAAAGACGTTCCTTGCGAAGGGTTTGCAAAACAGCCCTAACAAGATTAAGATGCTCTTTCATGGTTTTGCTAAACACAAGAATATCATCGAAGTAAACCACAACAAAGACTCCAATATAAGGGCGAAGCACATAATGCATGAGACGCCTTAAAGTACCGGGAGCCTCTGATAAACCCATAGGCATGACTAACCACTCATATAAGCCAAATTTGGTTTTGAAAGCAGTTTTCCATTCATCACCCTCTTGTATGCGGATTTGATAATAGCCACTTTTAAGATCATTTTTTGAGAATAAGTTGGCTCCGCTAAGTGCATCAAGAATATCATCTAAGCGAGGAATGGGATGCCTATAGCGAACGGTAATAGCATTTATAGGTCTACAATCGGAACACAAGCGGAAACTTCCATCGGGCTTAGGCACAAGTATAACCGGAACGGCACAAGGGCTTAAGCTTTCACGTACATGACCATTGTCGATTAGTTGTTGTACTTGCCGTTGAATCTCCTTGGTTTCTTCGGGATTGACACGATATGGGGCTTTGTTTGGAAGTGGCGCTCCGGGGATGAGGTCGATTCGATGCTCAATGCCTCGAAGAGGAGGTAGACCCGGAGGTAGCTCATCGGGAAAAACATCTTGAAATTCCTGCAAAAGAGATTGAAACACCAAAGGTAGCTCGCAAATGGTGTTACTTTTTGGTTCTCCATCCTTGCACACAAGGACAAAGTGCATCACACTCGATGGGTTCTCACACACTTCTCTCATCTCACTTTTGGTGGCAAATAGGGCTAAGTTTTTCTCTCTAGGCGAAGAGGCGCTCAAGTTTGGCTTGTGGCTCTCACTCACTTTTGGGTGGATCACTTTCTCACTCTTCTCTCCATGATGGGGGGCTTGCTTGTCGGCTATCACTTGACTAGGAGACATAGGTCGTAGCACATATTCCTTCCCTTTCATCTTGAAGCTATAGTGATTGGTGCACCCGTTGTGGATGACACCACGGTCGAATTGCCATGGTCGACCAAGAAGGAGGTGGCAAACGGTCATTGGGACCACATCACACTCCAAAGTGTCTTCATATGCACCAATTTTGAAGGAGACTTGGACAGTATGCTCAATTCGTATAGTGCCAGAGTCACTTAGCCATTGAACCTTGTAGGGGTGCGGGTGCTTCCTCTTGACCAATTGGAGCTTGGAGCATAGTTCTTCACTTGCCAAGTTGTGGAAACTACCTCCGTCGATGATGACCTTGATGGACTGTCCATTGATGCTGGCCTTTGTGTGGAAGATGTGGCATCTTTGGTCTTCTTCTTGTTGATGTTGATGAGTCAAGACCTTGGAGACAACGAGAGCGGGGCTCGAATCCTCATCACAAAAGATTTGATCATCTTCATCCTCGTTCACGCACTGGTGCATGGCCACTTGCTCAAGAGCTTCCATCTCCTCATCACTCATGGAGTCATATGTGCCATCGTCGTTGAGGATCATGCTGCGCTTGCTTGTGCATTCATATGACTTCTGGCCTCGGCCGCCGCAAGTGAAACACTTGAAGGAGCTTGTCTTGACGTTCTCATCGGTCGGAGTAGATGAAGAAGCATGCGGCTTGATGTTGCTTGTAGTAGGAGGAAGACGACTTGAACTTGCCAAAGTTTTCTTGTAACTTGACTTGTCGTTGTTGCTTGGAGAAGGTTTGGTTGATGTAGATGTTGGAGGAGTTGTTGAAGCTTGGATGTTGGAGAAGCCGTAGGTCTTGGATGAGTACTTGGCGTACTTGAAGTCATCTTGCACTTGACGTTCCGCCTTTGTAGCTTGATGCACAAGCTCAATGAGGTTGGAGTAGGGTTGGAAGTCGGCGATCTTCTTGATGGGATGATTGAGTCCATTCAAGAATCGTGCCATTGTTTGCTTATAATCTTTCATGACATTGGCTCGAATCATGGCTATCTCCATTTCCTTGTAGTATTCTTCGACACTCTTTGTTCCTTGCTTGAGGAGTTGTAGCTTCTTGAAGAGATCGCGGTTGTAGTATGTTGGCACAAAACGTGCTTGCATGACGTCCTTCATTTGAGCCAAAGTGGTGATTGGAGGTTCACCTCTTGCTTGTCGGCGCTCAAGGACTTGTTCCCACCATATGAGCACATAGTCTTGGAACTCAAGTGATGCCATAGCGATCTTCTTCTCTTCCTCATAGTTGTGCAAACGAAAGATTTTGTCTACCTTCAATGCCCATGAAAGGTACTCTTTGGGGTCATTGCTTCCATTGAACCTGGGCATTGTGAATTTGAGCTTGCCATAGCGTTGCTCTTCATTGTGTTGTTGGCAATGGTGATGATGACGCCCTTGCCGTGGAGGGTAATCATCCTCATGTTGCTCTTGTCGTGGAGGAAGTCCATGATCAACTTGCTCTTGTTGAGCTTGAGGTTGATACGTCCATTTATTGCATTATGGGATGTTATTACATATTATATCTCAATACTTATGGCTATTCTCTCTTATTTTACAAGGATTACCATGAAGAGGGGGAATGCCGGCAGCTGGAATTCTGGCTAGAAATGGAGAAAACGTTGGAAATCTATTTTGCACAGCTTCAAAAGTCCTGAAACTCCACGAAACATCTTTTTGGAATTAACAAGAATTTCTGAGCAAAAGAAATAGGCCATGGGGCCCACACCCAGTCCAAGAGACAGGGGGCGCCCCCCCTATAGGGCGCACCCCCTATCTCCTGGGGCCCCTGGTGGGCCTCCGGCGTCCATCTTCTGCTATATCATCACTTTTACCCTCGAAAAAATCATGGGCAAGCTTACGGGGCGAAACTACACCGCCACGAAGCGGAACCTTGGCGGAATCAATCTAGGGCTCCGGCAGAGCTGTTCTTCCGGGGACACTTCCCTCCAAGAGGGGGAAATCATCACCAACGTCATCACTGACGATCCTCTCATTGGGAGGGGGTCAATCTCCATCAACATATTCACCAGCACCATCTCCTCTCAAAACCCTAGTTCATCTCTTGTATCCAATCATGTATCAAAACCACAAATTGGTACGTGTGGGTTGCTAGTAGTGTTGATTACTCCTTGTAGCTGATGCTAATTGGTTTACTTGGTGGAAGATCATATGTTGAGATCCTTTATGCATATTATTACTCCTCTGATTATGAACATGAGTATGCTTTGTGAGTAGTTACGTTTGTTCCTAAGGACATGGGTGAAGTCTTGCTATTAGTAGTCATGTGAATTTGGTATTCGTTCGATATTTTGATGAGATGTATGTTGTCTTTTCCTCTAGTGGTGTTATGTGAATGTCGACTACATGACACTTCACCATTATATGGGCCTAGAGGAAGGCATGGGGAAGTAATAAGTAGATGATGGGTTGCTAGAGTGACAGAAGCTTAAACCCTAGTTTATGCGTTGCTTCGTTAGGGGCTGATATGGATCCATATGTTTAATGTTGTGGTTAGGTTTACCTTAATACTTCTTTTGTAGTTGCAGATGCTTGCAATAGGGGTTAATCATAAGTGGGATGCTTGTCCAAGTTAGGGTAGTACCCAAGTACCGGTCCACCCACATATTAAATTATCAAAGTACCGAACGCGAATCATATGAACGTGATGAAAACTAGCTTGACGATAATTCCCAATGTGTCCTCGGGAGCTCCTTTATCATTATTAGAAATTGTCCAGGCTCATCCTTTGCTACATAAAGGATTGGGCCACCTTGCTGCACTTTATTTACTTTATTTACTTGTTGCTCGTTACTGTTTATCTTATCACAAAACTATCTATTACCTACAATTTCAATGCTTGCAGAGAAAACCTTACTGAAAACCGCTTATCATTTCTGAGGGAGTCCCGGATTAGGGGGTGTCCGGATGGCCGGACTAAGACCTTTGGCCGGACTTCCGGACTATGAAGATACAAGATTGAAGACTCCGTCCCGTGTCCAGATGGGACTTTCCTTGGCGTGGAAGGCAAGCTTGGCGATACGATATGAAGATCTCCTCCCATTGTAACCGACTCTGTGTAACCCTAGCCCTCTCCGGTGTCTATATAAACCGGAGAGTTTTAGTCCATAGGACGAACAACAATCATACCATAGGCTAGCTTCTAGGGTTTAGCCACTCCGATCTCGTGGTAGATCTACTCTTGTACTACCCATATCATCAATATTAATCAAGCAGGAGTAGGGTTTTACCTCCATCGAGAGGGCTCGAACCTGGGTAAAAACATCATGTCCCTTGTCTCATGTTACCATCCACCTAGACGCACAGTTCGGGACCCCCTACCCGAGATCCGCCGGTTTTGACACCAACATTGGTGCTTTGATTGAGAGTTCCTCTGTGTCGCCGCCTTTAGGCCCGATGGCTTCTTCGCTCATCAATCGCGATGTGGTCCGGGATGAGACTTTTTTCCCCGGACAGATCTTCGTATTCGGCGGCTTCGCACTGCGTACCAACTCGTTTGGCCATCTGGAGCAGATCAAAAGCTACGCCCCTGGCCATCAGGTTAGGTTTGGAAGCTTGAACTACATGGCGGACATCCGCGGGGACTTGATCTTCGACGGATTCGAGCCACAACCGGGCGCGCCGCACTGTCACGATGGGCATGACTTAACTCTGCCGCCGGACATCGCCCAGAGCATCGCTCAGGTGTCTGGTCCGACCATTAGCTCGGAGCCTACTGCGCTAGTCGGGGATGGACGGTTGGACGCTGCCCCGGACGCCGCAACCTCTACGGCGATAGAGCCGGATACCAGCCTGCTCCTTCACAGGGCCCATGTTTCCAAGGTGCCTGACTCCGCTCCGGACTTCGTATATCCCGCACCTCTTCCGATCGAGCCCGATTAGGCTCCGGTCATGGAGTTCACCGCCTCGGACGTCCTTCAGCACTCGCCCTTTGGCGATATTATAAATTCACTAAAGTCTCTCTCTCTGTCGAGAGAACCCCGGCCAGACTACGGTCGGGGTGGTTGGGATGCGGACGACGAAGAAATTCGAACCCCACCCACCACCCACTTGGTAGCCACTGTCGGCGATCTAACCGACATGCTCGATTTCGACTCCGAAGATATCGACGGTATGGACGCCGATAAAGGAGACGATCAGGAACCAGCACCTATAGGGCGCCGGAAAGCCACCTCATCATACGATGTATACATGGTGGACACACCTAATAGAAACGACAACGAGGATCAAAAGGATGCAGCCAGGGATAGCTCCCTCGAAAAACAATCAAAGCGGCGGTGTAAGCGCAAGGCCAAGCCCCACCTCGACAAAGACCCAACCATAGAGCAGGGTGAATCAACGGAAGACGAACATGCCGTCGAGCATCCGTCCAAACAGGGCGGACAATCCGAATAACCAATCCCCGGGAAAGATAATAGCCCGGACGACCTCACGCCGGACAAATTGCTGGAACATCAGAACCTCCACCAAAGGCTCGTTGCCACTGCACGTAGCCTGAAAAAGCAGAAGCGGAGGCTCAAAACAGCTGAAGACGCACTCAGGATCAGATGGGGCAAAGTACTCAATACTGCACACAAGTACGGCAACAGTCGTCACACAAAGAGCTATCCGAAGCAGAAACTACTACCGGAATTTGATGAACAGGCCATAAAGCCCCCACAGTCAAAAAATAAGGAAACCACAAGGTCGGATAGACGACCCTACGATCAATCTCACGCATCAAAGGACACCACACTCAATATGGCACGCGATCCGTCCAAGAATTCGCATAAAAAAACTGGCAAAACCAGATCCATCTATAGGCCAAGAAAGCAAGCTCCAGTGAGCGATGCAATGCAAAACATACCAGAACATTGCAGCACGCCTAAATACAGTGGCGCCACACACCCCCTATGTTTTACCGATGAGGTGCTGGGCCATGAATTTCCAGCCGGATTCAAGCCCGTGAACACAGAAGCATACGACAAAACAACAGACCCTGGAGTCTGGATCGAGGACTACATCCTCCACATACACATGGCCAGAGGAGATGACCTCCACGCCATAAAATACTTACCCCTTAAGCTCAAAGGGCCAGCCCGGCATTGGCTTAAAAGCCTTCCCGAAAACACCATGGGAAGTTTGGAAGTGCTTGAGGATGCTTTCCGGGCAAATTTTCAAGGGACCTATGTCCGGCCCCCAGATGCGGATGATCTGAGTCATATAACTCAGCAGCCCGGAGAGTCAGCCCGGAAGCTTTGGAACAGATTCCTTATCAAAAAGAATCAGATAGTCGACTGTCCGGACGCAGAGGCCCTAGCAGCTTTCAAACATAGCATCCGAGACGAATGGCTCGCCAAACACCTTGGCCAAGAAAAACCGCGAACAATGGCTGCCTTAACAAGCCTCATGACCTGCTTTTGTGCAGGAGAGGATAGCTGGTTGGCAAGAAGTAGCACCAGCGACCCGAATACGTCCGAACCCAGAGATAGGAACGGGAAGCCGCGCCGTAACAAAGAACCGCGCCGGATCAAGGACAACAACCCGATGAGCACGGCAGTAAACGCCGGATTCAAAAGCTCTCGGCAAAATCAGAAAAAGCCACCCGCCAAAGACGATAGGGACGAGCTATCCAACCTCAACAAAATTTCGGACAAAATATGTCAAATCCACAGCACTCCTAGGAGACCTGCAAACCATACCCATAGGGATTGTTGGGTCTTTAAGCAGTCCGGCAAACTCAACGCCGAACACAAGGGGCTCGACACACCAAGCGAAGATGACGATGCACCCCACAAGCAGAACACCGGAGAACAAAAGAAGTTCCCACAAGAAGTCAAGACAGTAAATATACTTCATGTGACAAAAGGGAAGAGTAGAACGGCACCTACGAAGACACGCGCCGTACGGCCAGCCCCAGAGGAGCAACCCCACTGGTTGTTACAACCAATCACCTTCGATCGTCAGGATTACTCTAGAGGAGACCAGAACGCAGGCTGGACTGCCTTGGTCGTAAATCCAATTATTAACGGACTCCAATTTACAAACGCCCTTATGGACGGCGGCAACGACTTGAACCTGTTATATCAGGACACAGTCCGCAAACTCGGGATAAACCCGGTTATAATCCACCTTGGCAACACTTCCTTTCAAGGAGTCACGCCAGGCCCGGATACCCCAAGTATGGGTTCCCTTACGTTAGAAGTAACGTTCGGATCACCCGACAACTTCCGAAGCGAAAAGCTAACATTCCACATCGCCCCATTCGTAAGTCGCTATCAAGCTCTACTGGGACGTGAAGCTTTCGCCCGCTTTAACGCAATACCGCATTACGCATCCCTTACACTCAAAATGCCCAGCCCAAAGGGCATCATTTCATTACAGGGGAACATAAATTGACCCCCAAAGTACGGGCAATGTGCGTCTGCCTGAACAGCCGCCCACAAATCCAGCCCTACTATCCCGGACATAGCTCAACGAGTCTGGCGTAAACATGCTTAATAGCCGCATATCCCCGTACAAGGGGCTCCGTATGCTCACGCCCGGAGACAATACAGCTCAACTCCTGCTCCAACTATATTTTGTTTATTTCAATATAGATTTCTTGCACGCTTATTTTTTACTAAGTTCCTCTCTTTCGCAGACGAACATCGTGCTACGCCCGTCCAGGATACGACACAACGGAGACACAGGCGCAGACGTGCAGCAGGGACCCGTTTCAAGGATTCTTTTCAGATTAAGACCCTGCGTAAACCTTTTTTACTGTCTCTTGTTGATAACATCCCCCGGTTTTCTCCATAACCGAGGAGGAGGCTAGCGTCTTGGCATGTGGCCACGGCAGAATTTTTGCGCGTACCTGGACACTAGGGGCTTTTTTACCAAGGGCTCTATTTCGGCCCGTCCTCATAAAGACCGAATACCTTAGGGAGTGTTCGGCGTCGCGAGTTTGGCCCTATATGCATCAGCTCCGAATCATGTCTTTGGTCAAATGTTGGGTTTGCCCAGCTCCTATGTTTTGCTGCCTTACATTCCGTTATATCGGCTAACGCGGCACCAGGAGAACTACTGCGATTGTGCCCCGGTTCGTCCAGGTGAGCACCTCAGTAGAGAAAGCCGAAAACTGACTGTCATGATATAGCGAGAGACTGGTCAACCACTCGATGACTTTCAGAATCTTTAGGATTCCTCCGCATTAACGAAGGGCCGCTTCCCGGTCAGGCACACTCGCGCCCCGAATTCGGGCGAGCGCGGTGCCCCTAGGGGCTATTCAGTAGCCCCACTGTCAAACTCCTATGGCTAAGTGAAAGTGATAAAGCATTATAGTCCGGTTGCCTAGTTCGCCACGCCACCACCTCCTTTGTAGGACCAAGACGTTGGATTAAGTGTGAAAAGGCGCCTTTTTGCGAACAACCCCGCATTCTATGCGTGGGGGCTGAAGCCAACGACTGCCATCTTTCAGGTTATATACAAATATATACATTAAACGGCCGCACAGGAGGCATCATGATTCTTGCAAGCACAAGTATAAAAAGCTTTTTTCATAAAAAAATCGTTTTACAAATAGTATAAGCTATTCGAACACAACATCCTTCGAGCACTGCGCCTCTATTATATGAGCGCCAGGAAGAACTTCCTCAAAATAGTGCTTGGCAGGTACTCGACTTTCGTCCGAATCTCGGGACACAACAATACTGGCCTTCATATCTGCCCAGTATGTTTTGACACGGGCATGAGCCATTTGTGCGCCCTCTATGCAAGCCGACCTCTTCATTGCATCAGCATGCGGCACCGAACCAAGGAACTGCTGCACCAAGCCAAAATAACTCTTCGGCTCCAGCTTCTCTGGCCACAGACGACTCGCAACATACCTCATGGCGAGTTTGGATAACCTGTTCAGCTCCGCCCAGGCGGCCAAACGGTCGGATACTGACAGTGGGCGTTCTGGATTGTGGTACTGCGACCAAAAAAGCTCTTCCAATCCATGGTCACCTCGGCTACGGAAGTGTTCGGTCGCGTCTGCCGCACTTGCTGCCAAATCCAGATAAGCGTTTTCCGCACTCCACTGCCGGTCTAATGGAGCATACTTGGGGTCCCCGAACTTCATCCGCAGCATATAAGGCTTTCCAGTCGTGATATCTCCGGCCTGACGCAGCTCCTCCTTCATCGCTCTCATTGCAGAGCGAGTATCCTTGGCTTCGGCAGTGATCTTTTCAAGGTCCTTCTGAGCCGCCCTATCTTCTTGTTCGAGAAATTTACAGCGGTCGGTAGCATCCTTCAATTTTATGGCCATCTCGGCTATTACCTTCTTGCTCTGGCAGTGAGCAGCCTGTTCGGCTTTTAGCTCTTCAGCCGCTTTAACGGAAGCTGCATCACTTTCCTTGCTTGCTCCTTGGCTCGGACAAGTTCCGCCCGAAGGTAGTCCATGGCAGCAGCACCATCTACATCAAGCACATATATATAAGGCCCGAGCATCGAGCTCCTATTACCGGGTGTCTTTTGAACATACCTTGAGCCTCGTCTAGCCGCTTATTTACAAGCGCGATGTCGGCATCTGCTACGTCAAGTTGCCGCTTTAGTTCGGCAGATTCATTAGTCCGGCTAGCCACCGAATGCCTCGCCACCTTCACGGAATAGGCGACATATTATACCTAGGGTTATGATCCTCTGTGCGCCGTCAGTCGTGACGACACACAGAGTCTCAGGGGCTACTATTCATACAGGGCACACTTAATATGCGGCTCTACCAAAAGGTACACCTTTTTACGTACCTCAAAGCCTGTTAGTAAACTCCCGGCAGCCTCGTGCAATCCGCTTTCTGCGGATGAAATCCTTCCAATCACCGTATTCATCAACATACGGTGTTCTTCTGAGATGGACACCCTACCAAGCAGATCCTTTAGCCCCTCCGACGGCGCGCCAGAGGGTGCCGGACTAGCCTGACGACCTTTTCCAAGGTCCAGACTTGGAAAAACCCTCCGGGACGATACCTCGGGGTCGCCAGCCTCATGAGACGGTGCAACAAGGGGAGGCATTTTGCTCTCTATCATCTCTGGACGAGGATCCCCTGAAGATGAGCTCTACTGAGAAGGGTTGAGATCCGAACTGCAAGATAATGTTTCGGTTATTTTCCTCAGGAATAAAACAGGAGTGTGATTCATTATAGAACCCCTCCCTTCACTTACGTCTCGGGGGAGAGCGGGTCCCCTTTAGGGGGCGATTCGGCCGGGGCGTTCTCCGGTGCCGAACCCTCTGATGAAGCTTTCTTTCACCGTTTTGACGTTATCACCTCCGGGTCTTCAGAGGCAGTCCTTTTCTTTCCCTGGTCGGGGGAATTTTCGATTCTTCCCTTCCTAACAGCCTCCTTCGCGGAGGCGGTAGCTCCTTGGTCCCCCCTTCGCCTTCCGCCGAAAGCGCGACCTCCAGCATCCTGGTCAGCATGGGATTCAGCATGGTCTCGGGCAGGGGGGCTGGACACCTGATAAGCTTTGCCTTCGCCATCCACTCCTGTTCAAAGGACAACTCTGCTAAAGGGTAATTTTGATAAAAACATGGATGGTGTGTCCAAATACAGGGCTACTTACTTTAGCATCCGGGCGATTGCAGCTCAGACCTGCGTCCTCGGACAAATCCGGACACCTTTCTTGTGATCGGAAGAACAATTTGTACATCTCCACGGGTGTCATTCCCATGAAATGTTGTAGGACTCGTGGTCCCTCTGGATTGAACTCCCACAGGAGGAGAGGTCGACGTTTGCAGGGCAGTGTGCGGCGAATCACCATGACTTGCGCCACTATGGTCAAATTGATATCTCTTTCTAAAAGATCTCGAATACGGCCCTGCAGCAAGGGCACGTCATTGGGTTGTCCCCAGATAAGTCCTTCATTAACCCATGACGCCAGCCGTGGTGGGGGACCCGAGCGAAAAGTAGGTGGTGCCACCCATGTGGTGCCCCTGGGGGCTGTGATGTAAAACCAGTCCCGTTGCCATAAGCCGAGCTCCTCTTGAAAAGAGCCTTCGGGCCATGGAGCGTCGTCCATTTTGCTTATTATAGCTCCTCCGCACTCAGCGTGCTACCCCTCGATCAGTTTCGGTTCCACTTTGAAGGTTTTTAGCCACAATCTGAAGTGAGGAGTGATATGGAGGAAGGCCTCGCACACGACAATGAATGATGAGATCTGGAGGATGGACTACGGAGCTAGGTCGTGGAACTCCAGCACATAGTAAAACATAAGCCCCCTCACGAAGGGATCGATCGGGAAGCATAGCCCTCGAAGGAAGTGAGATGCGAACACCACGCTTTCACCGGGCTGGGGAGTGGGAATAGCTTGCCCTTGAGCAGGCAGTCTATGCGAGATTTTGCCGGTTAGATACCTGGCATCTCTCAGCTTTCGCACATCTTCCTCCATAATGGAGGAAGGCATCCACCAGCCTTGAAGGTCAGAGCCGGACATCGTCAAAAGTCCGAAGCACCTAAAACTAGAGCTTTGGGTGTTGGAACTCGAAGTGAGGGGCGGATTTGATTGGTTTGAGAAGAAGGGAGTCGGGCCTTGGTTCCTTTATAAAGGGGGTGAATACCAAGAGCCCTCCCCGTAACCGTTTGAGACTCGCTTTCAATTAGGGAGTCATACCTAAGTCATGGTTGGGTTACCCACGCCCGTATTGATGAGAATCCCAAAATAAGGGGACACGATCTCTGCTTTAACAAGACGTGCCAAGGAAACCGCCTCGCTAAACGCACTGAGGTGGAATAGTAAAATGAATAAAAGCCTGGCCGTGGCATGATGTCACGCCGCGGAATACGTCAGCAGATCCGATTGATGCAAATATTATTCTCTCTACGATGGAATGTGGAACTTATTTTGCAGAGCCGGACACTACCCTGGTGTTCAACATCTTCTATGGAATATTCGAAGGAGGAACCCGCCTTGCAATGCCGAAGACAACTTGCGCGTCGGACTCGTCGTCATTGAAGCCTAGTTTAGGGGTACTGAGAGAGTCCCGGATTAGGGGGTGTCCGGATGGCCGGACTAAGACCTTTGGCCGGACTCCCGGACTATGAAGATACAAGGTTGAAGACTCCGTCCCGTGTCCGGATGGGACTTTCCTTGGCATGGAAGGCAAGCTTGGCGATACGATATGAAGATCTCCTCCCATTGTAACCGACTCTGTGTAACCCTAGCCCTCTCCGGTGTCTATATAAACCGGAGAGTTTTAGTCCATAGGACGAACAACAATCATACCATAGGCTAGCTTCTAGGATTTAGCCACTCCGATCTCGTGGCAGATCTACTCTTGTACTACCCATATCATCAATATTAATCAAGCAGGAGTAGGCTTTTACCTCCATCGAGAGGGCCCGAACCTGGGTAAAAACATCGTGTCCCTTGTCTCCTGTTACCATCCGCCTAGACGCACAGTTCGGGACCCCCTACCCGAGATCCGCCGGTTTTGACACCGACAATTTCCTTCTGCTCCTCGTTCGGTTCGACACTCTTACTTATCGAAAGGACTACGATAGATCCCCTACACTTGTGGGTCATCAAGACTCTTTTCTGGCGCCGTTGCCGGGGATTGTAGCGCTTTTGGTGAGTGGAACTTGGTAAGGAAACATTTATATAGTGTGCTGAAATTTTCTGTTACATGTCACTATGGAAACTAATCCTTTGAGGGGCTTGTTTGGGGTATCTTCACCCCAACCAGAAGAGCAAAGAGTTGCTCCTCAACCTAATAAACTTTATGAAAATATTTACTTTGAGATTCCTTTGGGTATGATAGAGAAACTACTTGCTAATCCATTTGCAGGAGATGGAACATTGCATCCCGATTTACACCTTATCTTTGTGGATGAAGTTTGTGGATTATTTAAGCTTGCAGGTATTGCCGATGATGTTGTCAAAAGGAAGGTCTTCCCTTTATCTTTGAAGGGAGATGCATTGACATGGTATAGGCTATGTGATGATACGAGATCTTGGAATTATAAGCAATTGAAGTTGGAATTTCACCAAAAGTTCTATCCTATGCATCTTGTTCATCGTGATCGTAATTACATATATAATTTCTGGCCTCGCGAAGGAGAAAGCATCGCTCAATCTTGGGTGAGGCTTAAGTCAACGTTATATTCATGCCCCAATCATGAGCTCTCTCGGGAAATGATTATTCAGAATTTTTATGCTCGGCTTTCTCTTGATAATTGCAACCTGCTCGATACTTCCCGTGCTGGTTCTTATATGCTGAAGACTATTGATTTCAAATGGGACTTATTGGAAAGAATTAAACGCAACTCTGAAGATTGGGGTTCCGACGATGGTAAGGAGTCAGTTATGACACCTATGTTCGATTGTGTTAAATCTTTTATGGATACCGATGCTTTCCGTGGATTTAGCTCTAAGTATGGACTTGACTCTGAGATAGTAGCTACTTTTGTGAATCTTTTTCTACTCACATTGATCTCCCTAAAGAGAAGTGGTTTAAATATAATCCTCCTGTTGAAGTGAAAGTAGTTGCACCTATTACAATCGAAGAAAATACTATTACCTATAGTGATCCTATTGTTCCTACTGCTTATATTGAAAAACCTCCTTTTCCTGTTAGGATAAAGGATCATGCTAAAGCTTCGACTGTTGTTCATCAGAGTAATAATAGGACTTATACACCTCCTGAGCAAATTAATGTTGAACCTAGTATTGCTATGGTTAAAGATCTCTTGGATGAGGACTTAGATGGACATGTTATTTCTTTCTTGGGTGAGACTGCTAATATTGCTAGACCTGATACTAAGACACGTAGACCTATCATAGGCATGCCTGTTATTTCTGTTAAAATAGGAGATCATTGTTATCATGGCTTATGTGATATGGGTGCTAGTGCTAGTGCGATACCTTATGGTCTTTATAAAGAAATTATGCACGACATTGCACCCGTTGAATTAGAAGACATTGATGTTACTATTAAGCTTGCTAATAGGGATACCATTAAACCTATTGGGATTGTTAGAGATGTTGAAGTTTTGTGTGGGAAGGTTAAATACCCCGCTGATTTTCTTGTTCTTGGTTCCCCACAAGATGATTTTTGTCCCATTATTTTTGGTAGACCCTTCTTGAATACAGCTAGTGCTAAGATTAATTATGAAAATAATATTGTCACTATTGGCATAGATGGTATGTCTCATGAGTTTAATTTTGCTAAGTTTGGTAGACAACCTAAAGGGAACCACCTAGTAAGGATGAGATTATTGGTCTTGCTTCCATTGTTGTTCCTCCAACTGATCCATTAGAACAATATTTGCTAGACCATGAAAACGATATGTTTATTAAGGAAAGGGAAGAAATAGATGAAGTGTCCCTTAAACAGGAACCTATGTTGAAACATAACCTTCCCATTGAAATTCTTGGGGATCCCCCTCCACCCAAGGGTGATCCCGTGTTTGAACTCAAACCATTACCTAGTAATCTTAAGTATGCTTATCATGATGAAAAAGAAATATATCATGTTATTATTAGTGCTAACCTTTCACAGAAAGAAGAAGAAAGATTATTGAAAACTCTGAAGAAGCACCAAGCTGCTATTGGATATACTCTGGATGATCTTAAGGGCATTAGTCCCACATTATGTCAACACAAAATTTCAGTGGAGAAAGATGCCAAACCAGTTAGAGATCCTCAAAGATGATTAAATCCCAAGATGAAGGAAGTGGTAAGAAAGGAGATACTAAAGCTCCTTGAGGCAGGTATTATTTATCCCGTTGCTGATAGTGAATGGGTAAGCCCTGTCCATTGTGTTCCTAAAAAGGGAGGTATTACTGTTGTTCCTAATGATAAAGATGAATTGATTCCACAAAGAATTATTACAGGTTATAGGATGGTAGTTGATTTCTGTAAGTTAAATAAAGCTACTAAGAAAGATCATTACCCCTTACCTTTTATTGATCAAACGCTAGAAAGACTATCCAAACACACACCTTTTTGCTTCTTAGATGGTTATTCTGGTTTCTCTTAGATACCTGTATCAGCGAAGGATCAATCTAAAACTACTTTTACTTGCCCTTTTGGTACTTTTGCTTATAGAAGTATGCCTTTTGGTTTATGTAATGCACCTGCTACCTTTCAAAGATGCATGATGGCTATATTCCCTGATTTTCGTGAAAAGATTTGTGAGGTATTCATGGATGACTTCTCCATCTATGGATCCTCTTTTGATGATTGTTTGAGCAACCTTGATCGAGTTTTGCAGAGATGCGAAGACACTAGTCTCGTCCTGAATTAGGAAAAGTGTCACTTTATGGTTAATGAAGGCATTGTCTTGGGGCACAAGATCTCTGGGAGAGGTATTGAAGTTGACAAAGCCAAAGTTGATGCTATTGAAAAGATGCCATGTCCCAAGGACATAAAAGGTATAAGAAGTTTCCTTGGTCACACCGGTTTTTATAGTAGGTTCATTAAGGACTTTTCTAAAATCTCTAGGCCTCTGACTAATTTATTGCAAAAAGATGTTGCTTTTGTCTTTGATGATGATTGTGTAGAAGCATTTGAAACACTTATGAAAGCTTTGATCACTGCACCTATTGTTCAGCCGCCTGATTGGAATTTACCTTTTGAAATTATGTGCGATGCTAGTGATTATGCTATAGGTGCTATTTTAGGGCAAAGAGTCGATAAGAAATTGAATGTTATCCAGTATGCTAGTAAGACTCTTGTTACTGCCCAGAGAAATTATGCTACAACTGAAAAAGAGTTCTTAGCAGTTGTGTTTGCATGTGATAAGATTAGACCTTATATTGTTGATTCCAAAGTTACTATTCACACCGATCATGCTGCTATTAAATATCTTATGGAAAAGAAAGATGCTAAGCCTAGGCTCATTAGATGGGTTCTCCTGCTCCAAGAATTTGACTTGCATATTATTGCTAGAAAGGGAGCTAAGAACCCCGTTGCAAACAACTTGTCCAGGTTAGAGAATGTTCTTGATGACCCACTACCTATTAATGATAGCTTTCCCGATGAACAATTAGCGGTCGTCAGCGCTTCTCGTACTGCTCCTTTGTATGCTGATTATGCTAATTACATTGTTGCTAAATTTATACTGCCTAGTTTCACATACCAGCAAAAGAAAAAGTTCTTTTATGATTTAAGACATTACTTCTGGGATGATCCACACCTTTATAAAGAAGGAGTAGATGGTGTTATTAGACATTGTGTGCCTGAGCATGAACAGGAACAGATTCTACGTAAGTGTCACTCTGAATCTTATGGAGGACACCACGCTGGAGATAGAACTGCACACAAGGTACTACAATCTGATTTTTATTGGCCTACTCTCTTCAAAGATGCTTGTAAGTTTTTCTTATCTTGTGATGACTGTCAAAGAATAGGTAACATTAGTAGACGTCAAGAAATGCCTATGAATTATTCTCTTGTTATTGAACCGTTTGATGTTTGGGGCTTTGATTATATGGGACCTTTTCCTGCCTCTAATGGTTATACACATATTTTAGTTGCTGTTCATTACATTACTAAGTGGGTAGAAGCTATTGCAACTAGTAGTGATGATCATAACACTTCTATTAAAATGCTTAAAGAAGTTATTTTTCCGAGGTTTGGACTCCCTAGATATCTTATGACTGATGGTGGTTCACATTTTATTCATGGTGCTTTTCGTAAGATACTCGCTAAGTATGATGTCAATCATAGAATAGCATCACCTTATCATCCGCAGCCTAGTGGTCAAGTAGAGTTGAGCAATAGAGAGCTCAAATTAATTCTGCAAAAGACTATGAATAGATCTAGAAAGAATTGGTCCAAAAAACTTGATGATGCATTATGGGCCTATAGAACTGCATACAAAAATCCTATGGGTATGTCTCCATATAAGATGGTTTATGGAAAAGCGTATGATTTACCTCTTGAACTTGAACATAAGGTATATTTGGCTATCAAAGAGCTCAATTATGATTTCAAACTTGCTGGTGAGAAGAGGTTATTTGATATTATCTCACTTGATGAATGGAGAACCCAAGCATATGAGAATGCCAAGCTTTTCAAAGGAAAAGTCAAACGCTGGCATGATAAGAGGATACAAAAGCGTGAGTTTAACGTACGAGATTATGTTTTTTATTCAACTCTCATTTAAGATTTTTTGCAGGAAAACTTCTCTCAAAATGGGAAGGTCCCTACGTTATCGAGGAGGTCTATCGTTTTGGTGCTATAAAAATCAACAACTTCGAAGGGGCAAATCCAAGGGTGGTAAACGGTCAAAGAATGAAACATTATATTTCAGGTAATCCTATCAATGTTGAAACTAATATTATTGAAACCCTAACCCCTGAGGAATACATAAGGGACACTTTCCAGAATGTTCCAGACTCCGAAAAGGTATAGGTATGTGGTACGGTAAGTAAACCGACTCCAAAACAACTCTAATGGGAATTTTTATCAGTTTTGGAATATTTAAGAATTTTAGGAAGAAAGAAGTAGTCCGAAAGGGGCACGAGGCTCCCACGAGAGAGGAGGGCGGGCCCCCCTTGTAAGGCGCGCCCCCTGTCTCGTGGGCACCTCGTGTGCCTCCCAGACTCCGTTTTCTTGCACGTTACGTATTTTGGTCGGTAAAAATTCATTATTTATACTCCCGAAGGTTTTGACCATCGTATCACGCAAATATCCTCTGTTTTCGTTTCGAGCTATTTCTATTTCAGATCTAGAGCATCATGGCATCTCTAAGCGCTCCCAAGGACAAGTTTTTTGAGAGGGTTATCAACCCCTATCTCGTAGAGGTGCTGCAACACCCTCTAACCATTGAGATGTGTGAGGGTGTGCTGCACATCCGCGATGTGGAGGGACCAAGGCGTACTGGGAGCGTGGAGACAAAGCTCGAAGCCGTGGAATAGGAAGTTTTCAAGTGTTAAGGGATGGTGGAGCCTGGACTCAACGCTAACCAGATGATGATCACGGAGTTCACCAACAACCACAAGTTAGATGCTAAAGTCATTGGGGAGACCATCTTCAAGCTTCAAGAGAAAATCGAGCATCTCCAAGCCCAGATCTGTGACCTGCAAAACCAGAACTGTGAGTATGAATATAGATTCAAGCGAATGAGTTTGGCTGCAGATTTAAGGATCCCGAAGACTCGATCATCCTTTTATGATGGAGAGCCTATGCCTTGGAATACGGACGACAAGCCTACATCATCAACAACTCCTACTTCACCACCTCCGAGCAAATAATCACATGGGTCTGGGCACTCCCCTTGGATGTAAGTTAGCATGGGCTATTATTGTTGACATCACCTAAAGGTGAATACGTTGGGAGGCAACACAATAAGCCCCTATCTTTCTCAGAGTCCGGCTGAAACTCTATAACCACAAGTACTGCGTGAGTGTTAGCAATTGTAGAAGACTACGAGATAGTTGAGTATGTGAGCTTGCTAAAAAGCTCTATTGTTGACTCTTTATGATGTTACGATAAATTGCAATTGCTTCAGTGACTGAGATTATAGTTTGTTAGTTCCCGATGAAGTTTTTGAACCATACTTGATATTGTGAATTGCTTGTCACTTGAGCATAGGAAATCATATGACAAAATCTATATATGTTGCTGTTATAAGAATGATCATGATGCCCTCATGTCCGTATTTTATTTTTATCGACACCTCTATCTCTAAACATGTGGACATATTTTTCGATTTCGGCGTCCGCTTGAGGACGAGCGAGATCTAAGCTTGGGGGAATTGATACGTCCATTTTGCATCATGCTTTTATATCGATATTTATTGCATTATGGGCTGTTATTACACATTATATCTCAATACTTATGGCTATTCTCTCTTATTTTACAAGGTTTACCATGAAGAGGGGGAATGCCAGCAGCTGGAATTCTGGCTGGAAAAGGAGCAAACGTTGGAAATCTATTCTGCACA
Organism: Triticum aestivum; assembly: GCF_018294505.1. Lineage (NCBI taxonomy): Eukaryota > Viridiplantae > Streptophyta > Magnoliopsida > Poales > Poaceae > Triticum > Triticum aestivum. The sequence goes on from NC_057795.1 coordinate 234,053,182, forward strand.
GTTCCAGAAGTCCTGAAACTCCACGAAACAACTTTTTGGAATTAATAAGAATTTCTAAGCGAAAGAAATAGTCCAGGGGGCCCACAACCTGTCCAGGAGACACGGGGCCCACAACCTGTCCAGGAGACAGGGGGCGCCCCCCTATAGAGCGCGCGCCCCTATCTCCTGGGCCCCCTGGTGGGCCTCCGGCGTCCATCTTCTGCTATATCATCACTTTTACCATGGAAAAAATTGTGGGCAAGCTTACGGGACGAAACTCCGCCGCCACGAGGCGGAACCTTGGCGGAATCAATCTAGAGCTCCGGCAAAGCTGTTCTGCCGGGGACACTTCCCTCCGGGAGGGGGAAATCATCACCAACGTCATCACCAACGATCCTCTCATCGGGAGGGGGTCAATCTCCATCAACATCTTCACCAGCACCATCTCCTCTCAAAACCCTAGTTCATATCTTGTATCCAATCTTGTATCGAATCCACAAATTGGTACCTGTGGGTTGCTAGTAGTGTTAATTACTCCTTGTAGTTGATGCTAATTGGTTTACTTGGTGGAAGATCATATGTTGAGATACTTTATGCATATTATTACTCCTCTGATTATGAACATGAATATGCTTTGTGAGTAGTTACGTTTGTTCCTGAGGACATGGGTGAAGTCTTGCTATTAGTAGTCATGTGAATTTGGTATTCGTTCGATATTTTGATGAGATGTATGTTGTCTTTTCCTCAAGTGGTGTTATGTGAACGTTGACTACATGACACTTCACCATTATATGGGCCGAGAGGAAGGCATGGGGAAGTAATAAGTAGATGATGGGTTGCTAGAGCGATAGAAGCTTAAACCCTAGTTTATGTGTTGCTTCGTTAGGGGCTGATATGGATCCATATGTTTAATGTTGTGGTTAGGTTTACCTTAATACTTCTTTTGTAGTTGTGGATGCTCGCAATAGAGTTTAATCATAAGTGGGATGTTTGTCCAAGTTAGGGCAGTACCCAAGTACCGGTCCACCCACATATCAAATTATCAAAGTACCGAACGCGAATCATATGAACGTGATGAAAACTAGCTTGACGATAATTCCCAATGTGTCCTCGGGAGGTCCTTTATCATTATTAGAAATTGTCCAGGCTTATCCTTTGCTACATAAAGGATTGGGCCACCTTGCTGCACTTTATTTACTTTATTTACTTGTTGCTCGTTACTATTTATCTTATCACAAAACTATCTATTACCTACAATTTTAGTGCTTGCGAAGAAAACCTTACTGAAAACCGCTTATCATTTCCTTCTGCTCCTCGTTGGGTTCGACACTCTTACTTATCGAAAGGACTACGATAGATCCCCTACACTTGTGGGTCATCAAAGGTTGAGGTGGAGCTTGACAAGCTTGTGGAGGGACTTGAGGAACTTGACGTTGCACGCGCGGTTGGTAGTTTCTCTCTTGGATTTCTTCTCGAAGGGCTTCCTCTTGATTGCGTCGTTCGCGATTGCGGTTGGCGATGGCTCGACTTGATTCTTGAAGGGCATGTTGTGCCTCAAGAGCTTGCGCTTCACGTAGTTGTTATTGAAGGCGTTGAGCCTCGACGTCTTGTTGCTCTTGGTGTAGACGCGCTCGTTCTTCTCCTTCTTGACGACGAAGACGTTGTCGTTCTTGAGCTTGAGCAAAAGCGACTTGGTTTGATTGAGGACGAGGGACTTGCTCATCGGCTTGCTCTTGTGAATGCTTGTCGTGTAGCGGGTTGCGAGATGCATGATGGTCTTGACGCGCGGCTCGTCGAAGAGTGTTCGACGATGGTGTACTTGAGCCGGAGAAGGAGTCGTCGGAGTGTCGACTTGAGTTGCTCCGTCTTTTGTATGACGATGTAGAAGGAGGACGGTGCACCAACAAGGCGCGGTTCTCTTCCATTCGTACATCGTTCTCTTGCTTGTGCATGTCGAGCTTGTTATCGAAGTAGTCTCTTGTACGTTGCTCGGAGAGTCGTAAGTCGGTGGCGAGGTTGTCGATGCGGTCGTTCATTGCTTGTTGCTCTTGATGCAACGCTCGTTGTGCACCGAAGAGGTGGCTCTTGGTGACGTATGATGACATGTCGTCGTCTTGGTCTATGAAGAGTGGGTTGGTAGAAGTACTCGGCCTATCCATCATTCCAAGCAAAATGTGAGTGGTAGAAGGAGAAGAACTTATACCAATGTACCTTGACCGATGTTGATGATGAATCAATTTCACTCAAATGCGGACAATGAAATAGCACTATTGGTACCAATTCTTGTCGGTTCTCACACCTACACAAGTAAAAGCATATGGTGGAGTTTGGTTAGGATGGTGGCACAAAATTTGATGCAATTGGAAGTGAGATTCAATAATGTTGGAAAAGATTCACAAATTTGCAAATGCAACAAGTAGACCAAGCAAGTAGTGGTACACAGAAACACACACGCAAATAGATAAATGGGATTGTGCAAACCAAAAGTGAGCCAAAATGTGGAATCCACGAAAATGCTCTTGTTGCACAATACTAGAGAGACGCTAGCACGATTGCACAATAGGAGGATATGGAGCTTGTGCACAACCTACTAGGCAAAAATGCAACAATCTCTATCCCAAGTATGCTATTGGTATGGTATTTCGGTGCTATGATCCAAGATGATCTTATGTGACAATCTTAATGTAGTATGATGCTATGGTTCTTGCTCATAAGCTCTTTGCTTATCTTTCCTCTTTGCTTAAAAGCTTGGGTGGCTCTTTCACTTTTGAGCTCTTTTCTCATGCAAAACTTCACGAACCAAGATAGCAATTGTGTATGCTATGACAACTTTGTGACACACAAGTTGATGCCAAGATATGCACCATGGTGGTATGCTATGTATGCTATGGAGTATGATCACTAATGTGCACAAGTCACGTTGCCGACAATACTCAATGGCTAGTCTCAATGGATAAGCTACGCAAAAATAAGGCCATGTGGGGTATCAATGCAATTGCAAGGTATGACAAAGATGTCGTCGAAGTTACCGTCCTTGGCGATGATGAGTAGTCGATGGAGATGAGCGGTGGTGATGGTGACATCGAACCGTACCTATATAGCTGAAACACAATAGGACACGGGAACCACAACCCAAAATCTCAAAGACCCAAACGTGTCAAAATCGTCATAGGAGGTAGCGGTGAGCGGTGGTGGTGTTTGTAGAAAGTGGTGGTGGTATGCGGAAGTAAGCGTGGGCACCGGGGCAAAATTGGGCGAATCTATGCAGAAATGGCTCGGGAGGGTGGAGTTACTGCTGCCAGGGACCGGATGTCCAGGCCAGCTGCCGAATGTCCGGAACGCCGGATGTCCGTTGGGCAAGGGGCGGATGTCCGGGCTCTGGATCAGGGACGAACACGATGAACTCCGTGGGAAAAATTGCAACTCCGGGGCAAAATTTGGACGAATTGGTGGATGGAAATCGCGGGAGAGATGGGGAAAAGCTAGATCAACTCGATGCAAAGCAGATCCGTGGATCAAATCCAACAAAACTTTATCACACCAAAAAATCACAAAAAAATTGGGGTTATTTTTGGTGGGGATTTTCGGATTTAGGACAAAAATAACAAAATCAAGCTAGAAAACACGGGGTAAGGGCTCCAAAAACATGATCAACGTGGCTCGTGATACCAAGATGATGTAGGGTTGAACCCTAGGGTCCGATCTTTCACGTTTTGAGTGGATCCTATGAGGAAAACACGAAGAATACGCGGAAATCACAAGGGAAAACACGGGAGAAACGGAAGAATCACTCAACCGACAAGTAATCGATCACATAAGGGCTAGATCACCGAAAGCATAAGGTAACACATGATCCAAAATCAACAAAGGAAGGATACAAAGGAAACCGTTCTTCTCCTTGAGGAGGTCTTGATTGTCTTCTCTGGATGGAGGCCTTGAATCCGAATGGATCTTCTCCGAGGAGGCACGGTCCCTCACGTGGAGTAGATCCGGTACGGATGAGCTATGCTCTATCTCAAGATGAGCTATCCCAACGCTGAGTCTCGAAGTGAGGAGGAGGAGTCCTATATATAGGCTAGGGGCTAAGGGGTACATGGACTCAGTCCAACACGCGCGCACAGGCGTTGGGAGGGCCGGACGTCCGGGCATCGGTCCGGATGTCCGGTGGCTTGCGAGGCACTGTATGTCCGGGCTGAGGAGCGGATGTCCGGGCTGGCGCAGATGGCTGTTCTGCTCTCTGGATGGGCGACGCCGGATGTCTGCTCGGAGGGGCTGGATGTCCGGTGCTTCGGGAGGCACCTGATGTCCGGGGCGATCGCCGGATGTCCGGCCTGACGGGGCAAGCTTCTGTGCTCTCTGGTCGCTGGTGCCGGATGTCCGGGATTTTGGCCGGACTTCCAGTGGGGGGCGGATGTCTGGGCTGGACGCCGGATGTCCGGTCGCTGTAGTTTCTTCTGCAGTGGGCTGGCCGTGTAGATCTCCAGGGGCCGGATGTCCGGGGTCCTGGCCGGATGTCCGGTGCCTGGAGGTTGTTCTTGTCTTCTTCCATTGGTTCTCTTCTTCCATGGACTTGGGGTCTTTACCATCTTCATGTGCATCCTCGGGAGGGTCCTCTTGGTACCTAATCATGCACAACATTCCGGATTGAGGTACTGGCCATGTGACAAGAGGATCATATGAGATATCACTAAGGAGAGAAGTCACCTCGGTCTCGAGAGCTCTAGCTCGTGCTCTAGTCATGGGTCCTCTTGGTGCTTGGTGAGGCGATGGAAGGTCCATGGGGATGACCAAAGGATGCTCCGCATCAGATGCTTAAGTCCGTCCAAATCATGTTAGCAATTGCCGCATTTTATGATTATGAAATCTAGCAAATGGATGTCAAAACTGCATTCCTTAATGGATTCTTAAAGAAGAGTTATATATGATGCAACCAGAAGGTTTGTTGATCCTAAAGGTGCTAACAAAGTGTGCAAGCTCTAGTGTTCCATCTATGGACTGGTGCAAGCATCTCAGAGTTGGAATATACGCTTTGATGAGGTGATCAAAGCATATGGTTTTATACAGACTTACGGAGAAGCCTGTATTTACAAGAAAGTGAGTGGGAGCTCTATAGCATTTCTGATATTATATGTGGATGACATATTGTTGATTGGAAATGATATAGAATTTCTGGATAGCATAAAAGGATACTCAAATAAAAAAATTCAATAAAAAAACTCAGTGAAGCTACTTACATATTGGGCATCAAGATCTATTTAGATAGATCGAGACGCTTAATAGGACTTTCACAAAGCACATACCTTGGCTAAGTTTTGAAGTTCAAAATGGATCAATCTAAGAAAGGGTTCTTGCCTATGTTGCAAGGTGTGAAGTGATGACCCACAAGTATATGGGGTCAATTGTAGCCTTTTAGAAAAGTAAGAGTGTCGAACCCAACGAAGAGCAGAAGGAAATGACAAGTGGTTTTCAGCAAGGTAATGTCCGCAAGTGCTAAAATTGTAAGTAGCATAGTAGTTTGATAGCAAGATAATTTTTAACGAGCAAGTAACGATAGTAGTAACAAAATTGCAGCAAGGTAGCCCAATCCTTTTGAGGCAAAGTACAGGCCAAAACGGTCTCTTATGATAAGCAAAGTGTTCTTGAGGGTACACGGGAATTTCATCTAGTCACTTTCATCATGTTGGCTTAATTCGTGTTCGCTACTTTGATAATTTGATATGTGGGTGGACCGGTGCTTAGGTGTTGTTCTTAATTGAACAAACCTCCTACTTATGACTAACCCTCTCGCAAGCATCCACAACTACGAGAAAAGTATTAGGAACAAATTCTCACCATAGCATTGAACTTTCGGATCCAATCGGTCCCTTGCGGAATAACGCATAAACTAGGATTTAAGCTTCTGTCACTCTCGCAACCTATCATCTAATAACTACTCCACAATGCATTCCCTTAGGCTCAAATGTGGGGAAGTGTCATGTAGTCGACATTCACATGACACCACTAAGGGAATCACAACATCCACATCAACAAAATATCAAACACATATCAAGTTCACATGATTACTTGCAACATGATTTCTCCCGTGACCTCAAGGACAAAAGTAACTACTCACAAATGATAATCATGCTCAAGATCAGAGGGGTATTAAATAGCATAATGGATCTGAATATATAATCTTCCACCAAATAAACCATATAGTAATCAACTACAAGATGTAATCAACACTACTAGTCACCCACAAGCAACAATCTATAGTTCCGGTACAAGACTGAGCACAAGAGATGAACTAGGGTTTGAGAGGAGTTGGTGCTGTTGAAGATGTTGATGAAGATAGCCCTCCCCAAGATGGGAGAGTTGTTGCAGATGATGATGACGATGATTTCCCCCTCCGAGAGGGAAGTTCTCCTAGTGGAGTCGCTCTACCGGAGGGCAAAAGTACTCCTGCCCAAGTTCCACCTCCAGACGGCGACGCTTCATCCTGAAAGTCCTCCCCTTATTTTTTCTAGGTCAAACTGACTTATATACCAGAAGAGGAGCACCGGAGGTGGGCCTGGGTGAGCACAACCCACCAGGGCGTGCCTGGGCTCCCTAGCGCGCCCAGGTGGGTTGTGCCCACCTGGTGGGCCCCCTCTAGTACTTATTGAATCCAAATATTCTTATTTGTTTCATAAAAAATCCTCATGAAGTTTCAGCTCATTTGGAGTTGTACAGAATAGGTAGCTTGACGTAGCTTTTTCAGGTCCACATTTCCAGCTGCCAGAATTCTCCCCCTTTGTGTATACCTTGCATATTGTGAGAGAAAAGGCATTAGAATTACTCCAAAAGCATTATTATACAATAAAACAACATAACTAACAGTAGGAAATATGTTGCAAAATGGACGTATCAACTCCCCCAAGCTTAGACCTCGCTTGTCCTCAAGCAAAACCGAAGTCGAAAAATTATCCACATGCTTAGAGAGAGAGGTATGAATAAAAACAAAAATACGGACATAGCAGCATCATGTAACTTATTATAACAGTAACACACTTTAACATAAAAAATTTATCATAGACTTCTCATGAACAAGTGACAATTCATCACAACATCAAAGTATAAAGCATAAACTTTATTGGAAACCAACAAACTATGTTCTCAGTCAACTTTGCAACTACAATTCATCATCTTTTCAGGAAGGGTCACGTATCAGAGCCTTTAGGAAAGTCCACATACTCAACCATCATTTAGTTTTCTATGATTGCTAACACTCACCGCATAAACATGAGCAAAATGTTTCAACCGGACACATAGAAAGATAGGGGCTTATAGTTTCGCCTCCCAACGCATTCACCTCAAGGGTGATGTCAACAATAATAACTCATGCTACCCTTATTCAACTGGATATATGTGCCTAGATCTTTCCTCACCACATGATGCTTGCCAAAGGAGAAAAATAAAAGGAATAGAGAGAAACACTTTGACACTTGCATGAAAGTAAATATGTGAAAGTAAAAGATAGGCCCTTCACAGAGGGAAGCAGAGGTTGCCATGTGCTTTTCGTTTGTATGCTCAACCCCTTCGTGCAAGAGAACGTCACGTTATATTGCAGAACGTCACATTATATTGCCCCTTGTGATGGAAACCTTTATTATGCAGTCTATCGCTTTTATTCTTTGCCATCACAAGTTTGTACAATGCTCAAATTTCCCTTACACTAAATGATCTTACACTTTTAGAAGCAAATTTCATTGCCCTTTTTGCACCGATGACAACTTACTTGAAGGATCTTACTCAATCCATAGGTAGGTATGGTGGACTCTCAAACAAGATTTGGGTTTAAGGGTTTTGGATGCACAAGTAGTATCTCTACTTACTGTGGAGTTTTTGGCTAGCAAAGATAGGGGCAAGCACCACATGTTGAAGGATCTATGACTATAACTTCTAGAATATGAACAAACATAAATCATTATGTTGTCTTCCTTGTCCAATGTCAACAATTTTGGCATATAATATTTTGATGGGTGCTCTCAATCACAAAAGATTTCCAGGATAGTGTATTTGTATGTGAATCTTCTCTTCCCTTATTAAATCTTTCATGAGTTGCATCATTGTCCAATGCTATGTTTGTCAATGTACAAATTTACTACTTACACTTTTCCTTGTGTAATGTCATCACTTACCATAAGGTTAGCATATGATCTTTTTCATTTATTTCCTTTCTTTTTATTGAAACAACAAAGTAAAGAAGGCAAAACTCAAACTAAACTTTATTATATATCTCGCACACGATTACAAGGATTGATCACTAAGTAACTCTCGAAAAGAAAGGATCGAACTAAATTTTTATTCATCTACAGCAAAGGATAACCATGGATCGAACTAAGAAAGTAAAGGCAAAAGACAGTGGAGATGATACGAGACTGGGGCACCTCCCCCATGCTTGGCAATAGCCAAGGGGAGTGCCCATACCCGATACTCAGTTTTCTTTTGGTCATGAAGAAGGAGGTGGTGGTGATGAAGTAGAAGCAATCTTGTCCTCTGGTTTCCATGGCAGAGGCTCACCATCATAAGAGGAGGAATGAGTCTCTCGGATCCTGCAACTGGAAGCCAAACTCATACCTTTGAACCTTGCCTCATATTCAAAGACTTGGCTTTGAAGGTCGTGAATCTAGCTATGGAGGAAGTTGATTTGCTCGCTGAGGGAGAAGACAATGTCCTTCATGGACTTGCCATCCACCTTGAGATCACGGGTGTAGTCCACGATCATGAGGTGATTGGCATTGAGTCCATGTTCCACCATCCCCTTGCATCGAAAAATGTCTCGCTCCATAGCATCAAGCCTGCCCTCCACGGATCCATTCCCCTTGGGTCCTTGCACATCGCGGATGTGCAGCACCCCATCAAGCATCTGGATAGCTTGAGGGTGCTGCATCACCTCCCGCAGATATGGGTTGATGATGTTGATGAAGAACTTGTCCTTAGAGGAGCTTGAAGCGTCCATGATGGATTGGATCTGATAGAAGACAGCAAGAAAAAGAAAACAAGAGATTTCTCCGCGATACGGAGGTCAACAGGTTCGGGAGGTATATAAAGATTTTTTATCTTGGGGAACAAGAAGAACGGAAGAAAAAACAGAGTCCAAAAAGTACCCGAGGTGGGCACAACGCACCGGGGCGCGGCATGCCCTGGTGTATCATGCCCACCAAGGTCACTTTCCTGGAAGTTTCTTATTTTCCTAATTTTTCAAATATTCCAAAACTGACAAAAAATATTTTTGCGGATTTTTGGCAGTCTGTTTACTTACCGTATCACATACCTCCCTTTTTTCATGATTCTATAGTGTTCCGGAAGGTTTCCTTTACGTGTTCTTCCGGTGTCAAAGTTTGGATGATATTTCTTTCAACATTAATGAGCGTACCTGAGATATAGTGTTTTATTCGTTGGCCCTTGACAACCTTCGGGTTAGTACCATCAACATTATTTATTTTGATAGCTCCGGATTGATAGACCTCCTCGATGACATAGGGTCCTTCCCATTTGGAGAGGAGTTTTCCTAAAAAGAATCTGAAATGAGAGTTGTACAAAATAACATATTCTCCAACTTTGAACTCACGCTTTTGGATTCTTCTGTCATGCCACCTTTTAACTTTTTCTTTGAATAACTTTGCATTTTCATAAGCATGGGTTCTCCATTCATCTAATGAGCTAATATCAAATAACCTCTTTTCACCAACAAGTTTGAAATCATAATTGAGTTCTTTAATTGCCCAGTATGCTTTATGTTCTAACTCAAGAGGCAAATGACAAGCTTTTCCATAAACCATTTTATATGGAGACATACCCATAGGATTTTATAAGCTGTTCTATAAGCCCAAAGTGCATCATCTAATTTCTTAGACCAATTCTTCCAGGAACTATTGCCAGTCTTTTGTAAGATTAGTTTCATTTCTCTATTGCTAATTTCAACCAGACCACTAGACTGAGGATGATAAGGTGATGCAATTCTATGGTTAAGATCATACTTATCAAGCATTTTACAGAAAGCACCATGAATAAAGCGTGAACCACCATCAGTCATTAAATATCTAGGGCCTACAAACCTTGGGAAAATAACTTCCTTGAGCATTTTAATAGAGGTGTTGTGATCAGCACTACTGGTTGGAATAGATTCTACCCACTTAGTAACATAATCAACGGCAACCAAAATATGCGTATACCCATTAGAGGAAGGAAAAGGTCACATGAAATCAAATCCCTAAACATCAAATGGTTCAACAGCAAGTGAATAATTCATAGGCATTTCTTGACGCTTACCGATATTGCCTATTCTTTGTCATTCATCACAAGACGACAAACTGACGAGCATCTTTGAAGAGAGTATGCCAATAAAAACAAGATTGCAATACCTTATGAGCGGTTCTGTCTCCCGCGTGATATCCTCCATAAGCTTCAGAGTGATATTTCCGTAGGATTTGTTCCTGTTCATGCTTAGGTACACAACGTTTAATAGTACCATCTACTCCTTCTTTATAAAGATATGGGTCATCCCAAAAGTAATGTCTTAAATCGAGAAGATTTTTTTTCTTTTGTTGGTATGTGAAGCTAGCCAGTATGTATTTAGTAATAATATAATTAGCATAGTCAGCATACGAAGTTGTACTATTAGAAACATTTATTGCAGCTAATTGTTCATTGGGAAAGCTATCATTAATAGGTTGTGGGTCATGAAGAATATTTTCAAGCCTAGACAAGTTATCAGCTACGGGGTTCTCTGCCCCTTTCCTATCAGTGATATGCAAATCAAATTCTTGTAGCAGAAGAACCCACCTAATGAGTCTAGGTTTAGCATCTTTCTTTTCCATAAGATATTTTATAGCAGCATGATCGGTGTGAACAATCACTTTAGAATCAACAATGTAAGATCTGAATTTATCACAAGCAAACAACACTGCTAAGAATTCTTTTTCAGTAGTAGCATAAATTTGTTGAGCACTGTCTAGAGTTTTACTATCATAATGGATAACATTCAGTTTCTTATCAACTCTTTGCCCTAGAACAACACCAATGGCATAATCACTAGCATCACACATAATCTCAAAAGGCAAGTTCCAATCAGGTGGTTGAACTACAGGTGCAGTAATTAAGGCTTTCTTTAGTGTTTCAAAGGCTTCCAAGCAATCATCATTAAACACAAAGGGAATATCCTTTTGCAAAAGATTCGTAAGAGGCCTAGAAATTTTAGAAAAGTCTTTGATAAACCTCCTGTAGAAACCAGCATGACCAAGGAAACTACAAATACCTTTGTTATCTTGAGGACATGGCATTTTCTCAATTGCATCAACCTTGGCCTGGTCCAATTCAATGCCTCTTTCAGAAATTTTATGGCCCAAAACAATACCTTCGTTAACCATAAAGTGGCACTTCTCCCAATTCAAGACAAGATTTGTTTGTTCACATGTCTGCAAAACTCGATCAAGATTGCTTAAACAATCATCAAAAGACTTCCCATAAATGGAAAAGTCATCCATGAAAATCTCAACAATCTTTTCACAAAAATCAAAGAATGTAGCAGTCATACATCTTTGAAAGGTAGCAGATGCATTACATAAACCAAAAGGCATACATCTATAAGCATAAGTTCCAAAAGGACAAGTAAAAGTGGTCTTAGATAATCCTTATAACATTTGATCAATAAAAGGCAGAGGGTAATGATCTTTTCTAGTTGCTTTGTTTAATTTTCTACAATCAATTACCATCCTATAGCGAGTGACGATTCTTTGTGGAATAAGCTCATTCTTATCATTGGGAACAACAGTAATACCTCCCTTCTTAGGGACACAATGAACAAGACTTACCCATCTACTATTAGCGATAGGATAGATTAAACATGCTTCCAGAAGTTTCAATATTTTTGTTCTTACCACTTCTTTCATCTTCGGGTTTAACCGTCATTGGTGATCAACAACGGGTTTAGCATCAGGTTCCATATTAATCTTGTGCTGACATAGAGTAGGACTAATGCCCTTAAGATCATCAAGAGTATATCCGATAGCAGCTTTGTGCTTCCTTAGAACTTTCAATAATCTTTCTTCTTCATGTTCTAAAAGGTTAGCACTAATAATAACAGGATATATCTTTTTCTCGTCAAGATAAGCATATTTCAAAGTGGTTGGCAATTGTTTTAATTCAAATACAGGATCACCTTTAGGTGGAGGAGGACCTCCTAGAGTTTCAATAGGCAAATTGTGTTTAAGCAGAGGTTGCTGTTCGAAAAAGATTTTCTCTATTTCATTTCTTTCACGCATATGCAAATCATTTTCATGGTCTGGCAAATATTGTTCCAAAGGATCAGTAGGAGGTACAGCAATAGAAGCAAGACCAATAATTTCATTCTTACTAGGCAAATCTTTCTTGTGAGGTTGTCTACTAAACTTGGAAAAATTAAATTCATGAGATTCATCACCAAAGCTAACACCGATAGTTTGTTTCTTACAATCTATTCTGGCATTGACGGTGTTCAAGAAAGGTCTGCCAAAGATAATGGGACGAAAATCATCTTGTGGGGAGCCAAGAACAAGAAAATCAGTAGGGTATTTTATTTTCCCACACAAGAATTCAACATCTCTAAGAATCCCAATTGGTGATATAGTATCTCTATTGGCAAGTTTAATAGTGACATCTATGTCTTCTAGTTCAGTAGGTGTCGATTCATTCTTAATTTCTTCATATAAGGAAAAACGAATAGCACTCACACTAGAACCTAGGTTACATAACCCACGATAACAGTGATCTCCTATCTTAATTGAGACAACGAGCATGCCAACAACTGGTCTATGTTTATCCTTTCCATCAAGTTTGGTAATTCTAGAAGCTTCGTCATGGAAGTAAATAACATGCCCATCAATATTATCGACTAAGAGATCTTTAATCATAGAAACACTAGGTTCAACTCCGATTTGTTCAGCTGGTTTGGGTGTTCTAACATAACTTTTGTTAACCATAGTTGAAGCTTTAGCATGTTCCTTCATCCTAACAGGGAAAGGTGGTTTTTCAATATAAGCAGTGGGAATAACTGGATCAACATTGTAAATGATAGTTTCTTCTTTAGCTTTTACCGGTTCTTTAGCTTCTTCTTTAATAGGTGGGTGATATTTAAACCACTTCTCCTTAGGGAGATCAACATGGGTAGCAAAAGATTCACAAAAGGAGGGTACTATCTCATAGTCAAGCCCATATTTAGTGCTAAACTTTTGAAAAGCATCGGTATTCATAAAAGATTTAACACAATCAAACTTAGGTTCAATACCTGACTCTTTACCTTCGTTGAGTTCCCAATCTTCAGAGTTGTGTTTAATTCTTTCTAAAAGATCTCACCGGAATTCAATAGTCTTCTTCATAAAAGAACTAGTCCCAGAAGTATCGAGCATGGATTGATCATTATGAGAAAGTCGAGCATAAAAATTCTGAATAATAGTTTCTCTTGAGAGCTCATCATTGGGGCATGAATATGACATTGACTTAAGCCTCCCCCAACCTAGAGCGACACTTTCTCCTTCATGAGGCCAAAAATTATATATATAATTCTGATCATGATGAACTAGGTGCATAGGATAATTTTTTTGATGAAATTCCAATTTCAACCGATTCCAGTTCCAAGATCCAATATCATCGCATAGCCTATACCATGTCAATGCTGTTCCCTTCGAAGATAAAGGGAAAACCTTCTTATTAGCTTCATCTCCGGGTAAACCTGCAAGCTTAAACAATCCACAAATTTCATCCACATATATCAAGTGCATATCAGGATTCGGTTCCATCTCCTGCATAAGGATTAGCTGGTAGTTATTCTACCATACCCGAAGGAATTTCATATTAAATACTTTCAGTAGGTGCAGTAAGTTGAGGGGCAACTAATTGTGGTTCCGGTCGAGGTGAAGATACCTCGAACAAACCCCTCAAAGGATTGTTTCCATAGTAGCAAGTGACAATAAATTTTAGCATGTAGTAATAATGTTTCCTTACCAAGAGCGCTTCACTCCCCAGCAACGGTGCCAGAAAATAGCCTTGATGACCCACAAGTATATGGGGTCAATTGTAGCCTTTTCTATAAGTAAGAGTGTCGAACCCAACAAGGAGCAGAAGGAAATGACAAGTGGTTTTCAGCAAGGTAATGTATGTAAGTGCTAAAATTGTAAGTAGCGGAGTAGTTTGATAGCAAGATAATTTGTAACGACCAAGTAACGGTAGTAGTAACAAAATAGCAGCAAGATAGCCCAATCCTTTTGAGGAAAAGGACGGGCCAAAACTGTCTCTTATGATAAGCAAAGTGATCTTGAGGGTGCAAGGGAATTTCATCTAGTCACTTTCATCATGTTGGCTTAATTCGTGTTCGCTACTTTGATAATTTGATATGTGGGTGGACCGGTGCTTAGGTGTTGTTCTTACTTGAACAAACCTCCTACTTATGATTAACCCTCTCGCAAGCATCCGAAAATACGAGAAAAGTATTAAGAATAAATTTTAACCATAGCATTAAACTTTTGCATCCAATCGGTCCCTTACGGAATAGCGCATAAACTAGGGTTTAAGCTTCTGCCATTCTCGCAACCCATCATCTAATAACTACTCCACAATGCATTCCCTTAGGCCCAAATGTGGTGAAGTGTCATGTAGTTGACGTTCACATGACACCACTAAGGGAATCACAACGTACATATCATCAAAATATCGAACTCATATCAAGTTCACATGATTACTTCCAACATGCTTTCTACCGTGACCTCAAGAACAAAAGTAACTACTCACAAATAATAATCATGCTCAATATCAGAGGGGTATTAAATAGCATAATGGATCTGAACAGATAATCTTCCACCAAATAAACCATATAGTAATCAACTACAAGATGTAATCAACACTACTAGTCACCCACAAGCACTAATCTATAGTTCCGGTACAAAGGTTGAGCACAAGAGATGAACTAGTGTTTGAGAGGAGTTGGTGTTATTGAAGATGTTGATGAATATAGCCCTCCCCAAGATGGGAGAGTTGTTGGAGATGATGATGACGATGATTTCCCCCTCCAAGAGGAAAGTTCCCCCGACGAAATCGCCCCGTCGGAGGGCAAAAGTGCTCCTGCCCAAGTTCCACCTCGAGACGGCGGTGCTTCATCCTGAAAGTCCTCCCCTTATTTATTTTTTCTAGGTCAAAATGACTTATATACCAGAAGAGGAGCACCGGAGGTGGGCCTGGGTGAGCATAACCCACTAGGGCATGCCTGGGCTCCCTTGCGCGCCCATGTGGGTTGTGCCCACCTGGTGGGCCCCCTCTGGTACTTATTGAATCCAAATATTCTTATTTATTCCATAAAAAAATCCTCGTGAAGTTTCAGCCCATTTGGAGTTATGCAGAATAGGTAGCTCGACGTAGATTTTTCATGTCTAGATTTCCAGCTGCCAGAATTCTCCCTCTTTGTGTATACCTTGCATATTATTAGAGAAAGGTCATTAGAATTACTCCAAAAAGCATTATTATACAATAAAACAACATTAATAACAGTAGGAAAACATGATGCAAAATGCACGTATCATGAAGTTGAGTAAGACTCAAAGCCCGACCACTGCAGAAGATAGAGAGAGAATGAAAGTCATTCCCTATGCCTCATCCATAGGTATTGTAACGTATGCCATGCTTTGTACTGATATGTCTCCAATGTATCTATAATTGTTTATTGTTCCATGCTATTATATTAACATTCTTGGATGTTTTACAATCATTTTATAGTCATTTTATATCATTTTTGGGTACTAACCTATTGACATAGTGCCTAGCACGAGTTGCTGTTTTCTACATGTTTTGTACATCGCAGGAAATCAATACCAAACGGAGTCCAAACGCAGCGAAACTTTTTGAGGATTTTTTTTGGGCCAGAAGACATCCAGTGGGCCAAGATTGCACCTAGGGTGTGGCTCGAGGAGGGCAGCACCCACCAGGGCGCACCCAGAGGCCCAGGCGTGCCCTGGTGGATTGCGCCCACCTCGGGTGCCCCCTGAACCGCCTCTTTGCTCTATAAATACGCCAATATTTCAGAAACCCTAGGGGAGTCGACAAAAATCAATTCCAGCCGCCGTAGAGTCCAGAACCACCAGATCCAATCTAGACACCATCATGGAGGGGTTCACCACTTCCATTGGTGCCTCTCCGATGATGTGTGACTAGTTCTTTGTATACCTACGGGTCCGTAGTTAGTAGCTAGATGGCTTCCTCTCTCTCTCTCTCTCTCTCTCTTGATTATCAATACACTGGTCTCTTGGAGATCCATATGATGTAAGTCTTTTTGCGGTGTGTTTGTTGGGATCTGATGAACTTTGAGTTTATGATCAGATCTGTGTTTTTATCCATGAAAGTTATTTGAGCCTTCTTTGTTCTCTTATATGCATGATTGCTTATAGCCTCGTATTTCTTCTCCGATATTCGGGTTTTGTTTGGCCAACTTGATTTAATTATCTTGCAATGGGAATAGGTGCTTTGTGATGGGTTCGATCTTACGGTGCTTGATCCCAGTGACAGAAGGGGAAACGGCACGTATGTATCATTGTGATTAAGGATAATAAGATGGGGTCTAAATCTACATAAATAGATAGATAGATCTTGTCTACATCGTGTCATCGTTCTTATTGCATTACTCTGTTTCTCCATCGACCTAATACACTAGATGCATGCTGGATAGCGGTCGATGTGTGGAGTAATAGTGGTAGATGTAGGCAGGAGTTGGTCTACTAATCTTGGACGTGATGCCTATATACTGATCATTGCCTGGATATCATCATGATTATTTGAAGTTCTATCAATTGCCCAACAGTAATTGTTTTCCCACCATTTGCTATTTTTCTGGAGAGAAACCACTAGTGAAACCTACGACCCCCGGGTCTCTTTTCATCATATTTGCCTTTGCGATCTATTTTCCTTTGCATTTATTTTCAGATCTGTTAAACCAAAAATACAAAAATACCTTGCTGCAATCTATTTGTTCCGCGATATATTTATCCTATCTACCACTTTTACCTCACGTTATTTGCCTATCTTGAGGCGCCATACCCAAAAGTGTTTGACAACCCCTTTAACACGTCGAGTTGCGAGTATTTGTTATTTGTGTGTAGGTGTTTTTTACGTGGTGTGAGGAGGTTCTCCTACTGATTCGATAACATTGGTATCATCACTGAGGGAAATACCTACCGTCGCTATACTGCATCATCCCTTCCTCTTTGGGGAAATACCGACGCAGTTCTAGCAGACATCAAAAGGAATTTCTGGCGCCGTTGCCAGGGAGGATCTTCAACATCAACCAGGTTCCTAATCACAAATCTCATCTCTTCACAATTTACATTATTTGCCATTTGCCTCTCATTTTCCTCTCCCCAACTCCCCAAAAAATTATCGTTTTATTCGCCCTCTTTTTCGTTCGCCGTTTTCTCGTCAGATCTGTTTTTGAGTGCAATCTTATTGTGAAGTCACCATGAGTGATTTTGGTATGGCAGAAACAGATGATGGATAACTCCTAAAATGGAGCGTACGGGTAATCTGGATGACAAAACTTTTGTCTTGGGGCCATGGAATTTTATGGGAAAAGAACATATCCAAGAATTTTTCAATTGTGTCGGAAAATTAAGTCTTGATGATATTCCTATACTTAAAAGGACTAAATCTTATGCGGAAGCTATTTCGGCACTTGTTCTGAAACTTGAAACTAGATTTATTCATACTCATCCTACCTTGCAGATATTGTTCTATGAGTTGCCCATTATAAAGGATCCTAAAGCTAAAAAGTTAGCCACTCTTGTTTTGGTGAATGAATTTGACTACATAATTTGGGAAGCTAGGGAAATCTTTGATTTTTATGGCATGAATCATGCAAAACCCGTGATTTATGAAATTCTTTATAATAGTGATTATGCTTTAAGACATTTGCTTGAAGATAACCAAATAGTTGATGAGATTCTTCAAAAGCAAGTCCCCGTTTTAGATATGATCCAACAAGTTTTTAATGATGTTAATCAACACTATTCTTGGATCACTGCCTAAAATCAAAGGGGTTATGGTAAAAAGCAACTTGATAGTGCTAAAGTTTCCATGGATAATGTGTTTTATGTTTTATTTACAAAACCTCTCGACACAAATACCTCCAAGGAAAACAAGGATAAAGGCGACAAAACTTAGATCCTACGCGTTATGCCTAGCTAGGGGCGTAAAACGATAGCGCTTGTTGGGAGGCAATCCAATGAATAAAGTTTATTTTTTATTTTTGCTTTCCGTTCTAGAGTGTTAGCACAATTATGCTACTGTTATGATATTGTTTTTTGTGTTTTATTATCTGTTTGTTCCAAGTAAGGCCTTTGGGAAGATTTGGGTGAAAGTTGATTTGATCTTGCTGAAAAACAGAAACTTTTGCTCACGAGATTATATGTAATTTTTAACAGAAGATTTATTTGGAGTTGATTCTCTTTGAAGAAGATTAATAGACAAATTTCTAACGACCACCAATTTATTTCAGAATTTTTGGAGTTACGTAAGTATTCTAAATATCCAGATTGCTACTGACTGTTCTGTTTTGACAGATTCTGTTTTCTTTGCGTTGTGTGCTTGTTTTGATGATTCTATGGTTTTCTCTGATGAGGTTTTGCCATAGAAAAGTTGGAATACAGTAGATATAATGCAAAAACAAAATAAGAATAGGTTTTCTATAGTACTTATAGTAGTGGTTTGTTTTCTTATACTAAAGGATCTCATGAAGGTTTTCTTGGAGTTTTGTGTGATTGAAGTTTTCAAGTTTTGGGTGATCTTACGGAATAAGGATTAGCAAAAGGCTAAGCTTGGGGATGCCCGAGGCACCCCAAGATAATATTCAAATAAGTAGCAAGCAACTAAGCTTGGGGATGCCCCCGAGTGGCATCCCCGCTTTCTTCTAACAACCATCGGTATTTTACTTGAAGCTATATTTTTATTCGCCACATATTATGAGTTTTGCTTGGAGCATCTTGTATGATATGAGTATTTGCTTGTTTTTATTTGTGTTTTAAGTGTTGAATCCTTTCTGAACACACCTTTTGAGAGAGCCAAAAATTATGCTATGCTTTCTCCTATGTTTCACTTAAATTTGTAAAGCCATGGATTTGCTCTAGTGCTTCACTTATATCTTTCTGAGCACGGTGTGCTTTGTTATTTTTGAAGAAATGCTCTCATGCTTCACTTAGATTTATTTGGGAGTTAGTAAAATTTTCAGAAATTCTCTCTTGCTCCACTTGGATTATTTTGAGAGAAGGAAAAAGTATGCTCATGATGTTCACTTATATTTGTTTGAGCTTATCAAAAGCAACATATGAAAATAGTCCCAAAGTGATACATATACAAGGAGGATATAATATAAACTTTCATGAAGATAATTGGACAAAATAAACTTGATTTTTAGTAATGGTTTTGAGATATGACTTTATGATATGTGAGCCATGTTGATGAGTAATTGTGCTTTAGTAAGAATATTAATGCAAAGGTTTGTGATTCCCTATGCAAGCACGAAAGTCAATAGTTATGCAATGAAATTTATATCCTACTTATGGTGCAATATTTGGTGTTACTTATGCTTAATGCTTGGGTATGAGATTGTTTCCTTTTTGGTTGGTCGCTTCTCAATCTTTTTGCTAGCCTTCATTTTGCACTAAGTATGATCACTACTTGTGCATCCTAAACCCTTTAAACCAGCTTTGCCATATGAGTTCACTATACCTACCTATATGCGGTATTTCCATGCCATTCTAAGCAAATTTGCATGTGCCATCTCTAATTTTCAAAATAAATTTCTCTTTTGTGTGCTCTATCGCTCGCGAGGCGGCGAAGGGTGACCAATATTTTCCATGTTAGATGTGTTATTCTCACGATGAGTGTTTATTCACTTGTCATTGCATGAGAGTACGACAAAGGTATTAGGGATGCCCAGTCCCGAAATGAAAAATGAATTTATTGTATGTCGTCAAATAATAAATTCCTTGGAAATAGTTGGTATGGAGGGGAACCATGGATTTGGCTAGCCATGGAAAGTGAAAGTAATGGTGGAAAAAGGAATAAACTTTATTTTCTGTTTGGAACCGCCTATGATGTATCTAGCATGGAAAGTGTTGAGATCTCTAAGTCGTTTTCGTTTGTGGGAAAATTATGCCTCCCAAAATATTTTTTATCTCTCAATTTAAGCTTTGAGCTCTGGCACCTCTACAAATCCCTACTTCCCTCCGCGAAGGGCCTTTCTTTTACTTATGCATTATTTTTGAATTTGAGTCTCCACACAACAAAACAAGGCACATCCCTGACATTTTGGGCCGAACGAATTTTTTTCCTGTCATACTTATGACACTTCTATGACGATAATTATGACAAAACCCGGTATCATCATAGATGTGGTGGGATCCTACTTCTATGACAAAAAATCATGATAGAAAATGGGCTTTTCATCCTGGGCGCACCGGAGACGCAGCTGCATGACATTCTTTGGGCCGTCCATGATGGAAAAAACCGTGGTATAAGCGAGGGCGAGGAAAATATTGGGGAGTTCCCGGTTACGGTGGGTGGTCGGGGGCCGAGCGATGCGTGTTTCTCTTGTACCGTACGTGCATGGGTGCGAGGTGTTGGGCTCTAACTAAACCCGAGCGAGGCGTCGCCTAACTGAACCCGAGCGATTGCACTGTAGGCTACGCGTTACTGAACCTGAGTGATCGAGCGATTCCTTCGCTACTGCTGCTAATTGAAGCCGATCGATGCTGCCTCTGGATAAAAAGTGAGCGTTGCTGGGGGGTTGGATGAACAGGACCCCGTGGTGTTGCCGCTAGATGAACAAGACCCCGATCGATCGAGCCGATTGGGCGTGGATGAACAGGACCCCGTGGAGGGATGGATGAACAGGACCCCGTGGAGGGAAGGTTGAACAGTAGCCGGTGGAGGGCTGGTTGAACAGTAGCTGGTGGAGGGCTGGTTGAACAGTAGCCCGTGGAGGGGTGGTTGAACAGGAGCTCGTGGAGATGGTTGGTTGAACATTAGCCGGTGGAGTAGCGCGCGGTGGAGGCTGGATGAACAGGAGCCTGTGGATGGACAGTCGCAGGGGAGGCTGGAAGAGGTTGGCGGTGGATTAACAGTAGCCCGTGGAGACTGGAGGACGTTGACGGTGGAGATGAATAGTATCCCGTGGAGTCTTGTTTTGCGGTACACCACACCCCTTCCGATGAAAACAGGACTGAGGAAGTCCTGGATTAGGGGGTATCCGTATAGCCGGACTATATACTTTGGTCGTACTGTTGGACCGTCAAGATACAAGACTCAAGACTTCGTCCCTTGTCTGGATGGGACTCTCCTTTGCGTGGAAGACAAGCTTGGCGATCCGGATGTTAGATATCCTTCTTTGTAACCGACTATGTGTAACCCTAGCCCCCTCCGGTGTCTATATAAACCGAAGGGTTTAGTCCGCAGAACAACAATCAGAATTATCATCATAGGCTAGCTCATAGGGTTTAGCCTCTATGATCTCGTGGTAGATCAACTCTTGTAATACTCATATCATCAAGATCAATCAAGCAGGAAGTAGGGTTTTACCTCCATCGAGAGGCCCGAACCTGGGTAAAACATCATGTCCCCTGTCTCCTGTTACCATTAGCCTTAGACGCACAGATCGGGACCCCCTACCCGAGATCCGCCGGTTTTGACACCGACATTGGTGCTTTCATTGAGAGTTCCTTTGTGTTGTCGCTGCAAGGCTCGATGGCTCGTCTCATTGTCAAGGACAACATCACCTCTAGGGGAGCCCTGGCGGTAGTCCAAACTCTCTGACTAGGCGGCTTCATCATGACCGCCCGATCGGCTGCCGCGCCGACGATGACCTCTCGTGTCATCAAAAATAGCATCCACATCAATTCGGAACTCGCCGAACAGATGGATCTAGTGGAGCTCTCCTCCCTTAATAAGCTCTTGGATCGCATCGCCGCTTTGGGAGTTGCTACAAACTATGATCGGATTGGGTTTAAACCCGACCAAAGGGATATCAAATCTCCACCGGTCACCCATGAGATAGCGGTAGTGGAAGAGCCACACATGGATTATCCCTCTACCTTGAGGACAAACTATGTCCGGATTACCGAGCTCTCTGAGCCGGATACCCGCTCGCGGGAGGACATGACCCAGACCCCGGACTTAGAATCGGGTAACGGGCCAGAAAAATTGGGCAACATCCCGGAGTCCAAGCTGCCGAGCGCGAAAGCTCCTCTGCCTCTGGATGTCAAATTGGGTCAAAATTTGGACTTAACTACGCCCACCCACCCAGACTTATGCCGTTTTTGCCATATCAGACAAGAGCCCCAAGAGACAGTACATCGCTACTGGGCCAGATTCCTCCTTGTGCTAAACAGGGTCAAGGACTGTCGTGAGGAGGACGCAATCTCATTTTTCTGCAAAAATTGCACGAACAAAGGGATCCTTAATGCTATAAGTCGCCGTGACATAGTACACTTTACTGACTTAGCAGCCATAGTACAGAAGTACTATGCGATGGAAAGTGCCTGGAAAGCCCAAATAGAATTTTGGGATAATCCGGCTCTCACTAAACCCTTTGCCCGAGCTAAAAGGGCAAACTCTTGTAAGTTACCCGATCCAATTCCCAAAAAACAAAGCCCACTCCAGGGCGTGGAAACGTATTGGAAGAATGTCTCAATGGGCCATGCAAAATTTACAACACAACGGATACCACACCGACGCATAGCCTTGGAGCATGTTGGATACTCCGGCAGGTAGCAAAAAGCAGCGAGGATCTTCTTGTAAACCATAAGACAGAGCAACATCCCGCCGAAGAAAACAATGCGGTACTGATAGTCTTCAAGACTTTCGCCTCAAATAATAGGCGCAAGCGAGCTCATCAAAATTTTGCTGAAATCTGCCATGTGGCAGAAATAAATCTGTGGAGCGACACTGCTATAACCTTCAGTGCCAGTGACGAACCTCAATTCCATACAGTCCGGGCACCAGCCGCTTTGGTCCTTAGCCCAATCGTGTACGACTTTCGTCTCACTAACGTACTCATGGACGGCGGAAGCGGATTAAACCTGATCTATGAAGAAACGCTCAACAAGATGGAAATTGATAAAAGCCGCATTGAGCAAAGCGGCACGACCCTCAGGGGAATCATCCCTAGTCGGGAGGCACGGTGTGCGGGAAAATCACACTCGATGTGGTATTCGGCACCCCGGAGAATTATAGGTCTGAAGAAATCACGTTCCAAGTGGCCCCGTTCAGCAGCGGATACCATGCCCTTTTAGGGTGGGACACATTCACGAGCTTTCAAGCTATACCCGATTACAGGTACATGAAGCTTAAAATGCCCGGACCCAATGGAATCATCACTCTAGCCAGTGATCCGGACGTCGCACTCCGCGCCGAAAATAAAATTACCGCACTAGCCCTAGAAGTATTACCCGAAGCCCTAGCGGTCGAAGGACTAACAACGCTGCGCGCCATAGTGGACAGGGACGATGTGATACTCGACAAACAACCCAAGTCCACCTCATTCAAGCCCGCAGATGAGATAGTCAAATTCCAGGTCCATCCAACGAACCCCACAAAGACAGCTTCCATCGGGACACAGTTGAGCCCCACAATGGACGCCGCACTACGAGACTTCCTACGCGAGAATTGGGACATTTTCGCCTGGCATCCTTCAGACATGTCGGGCATCCCACGCAGGCTGGTTGAACACAGCCTGAATATACTGAAAGGATACAAGCCAATCAAATAGACTCTTAGGCGCTTCTCAGAGACTAAACCGCAAGCCATGGTAGAAGAGCTAGCCAAGCTACTTGAGGCCGGATTCATCAGAGATATAAAGCATCCGGATTGGCTGGCAAATCTGGTAATGGTACCAAAGAAGGACAAATCCTGGCGCCTATGTGTCGATTTCAAAGACCTCAACAAGGCTTGCCCCAAGGATCCCTTCCCCCTCCCTCGCATCGACCAAATCATCGACGCCATCGCAGGACCTGACTCACTATGTTTCCTCGACGCATACTCTGGATACCATCAAATATAAAGATAGCAGAGTCCGACCAAGCCGCAACGACCTTCATAATGCCATATGGTCCCTTCTGTTTCAACACTATGCCTTTCGGATGCAAAAATGCCAGCGCAACCTATCAACGCATGATTCAAACATGCCTGGAGAAGCAAATCGGTAAAACAGTGGAGGCATATGTGGACGACGTGGTCATAAAAACAAGACACGTCGAAACCTTAATAGATGACTTGAGACTTACGTTCGATAACCTCCGAACATACGACATCAAGCTCAACCCGGAAAAATGTGTTTTCGGCGTACCCTCCGGGAAGTTGCTCGGCTTCATCGTTCCCAATAGAGGAATCGAAGAAAATCCGGCGCAGTTGGCTATCCCAACAGACCTCAAGCATATCCAGAAACTAGCTGGATGCATGGCTGCCTTAAGCCGCTTTATCTCCCGATTAGGAGAAAAGGCACTACCTCTTTACCTCCTTCTTCAATGCACCGAACACTTCATGCGGACGGATGGAGCCGCGGCCAGACTGGATGAAATAAAGACCCTATTGGCCAGCAATCCAGTCCTGACCGCGCCAAATACTGGCAAATCTATGCTATTATACATAGCTGCAATACATCAGGTTGTAAGCGCAGTGCTCATCGTCGAACGAGAAGCAGACGGATACAAGTTCCCGCTCCAAAAGCCGGTATATATATTACGTGTCCACTGCCCTCACTCCATGCAAATCCCGATACCCACACTATCAAAAGATAGCATACGCGGTCTTCATGGCATCCCGGAAGCTATGACACTACTTTTAAGAGTGTTCGATTACGGTGGCCTCCGAGGTACCACTCAACAACATAATAAAAAACCGCGACGCCACAGGACGAATTGCTAAATGGGCTATCGAGCTCCTTCCGTTCGACAAAACATACAAACCATGACGAGCCGTTAAATCGCAAGTACTGGCTGACTTCATCGTCGAATGGATAGAAGCCGAACTCCCTAAAGAGTACGACGCGTACTCCAATTGGATCATGCACTTCAACGGCTCTAAAATGCTGGCCGGATTGGGAGCAGGTGTAGTCCTGACATCCCCCACCGGAGACATGGTCCAATACATACTCCAAATATTATACACAGACTCCAACAACGCAGCTGAATACGAGGCTCTGTTGCATGGACTTCGGATGGCAGTCTCTATGGGCATTCAACGCCTAGAAGTGCGCGGGGACTCAAACCTCGCAATATCACAAATAAACAGAAATTTTGATGCCAAGGATCCAAAAATGGCGTCCTACCGTAATGCCGTCCTCAAAATGTCAGCTCGGTTCGAGGGGCTCGAATTCCACCATGTGGCCCAAGAAAACAATCAAGCGGCGGATATCCTCGCCCGCATCGGTGCTAAACGCGACCCTGTCCAACCTAATATATTCTTGGAAAGGATGTTCAAGCTATCCGTGGTATGGGAAGGGGAGTCCGGCAACACCAGTCCGGCTCCGAATACAACCCTAGATGCCGAACCATCTGACGTAATCGGGGGCTCTGCCACCGAAATAACACCTTCGGCCCACGAAATCATGGCTGTAATTGCCCCGTGGACCGAGCCTTTCTTGGCCTACCTAAATAGGCAGGAGCTCCCCGAGGACCAAAATGAAGCACGTTGTATTGTGCGGCGTTCCAAGGCCTACAAAGTCCATGAGGGAGAACTCTATAAGAAAAGTGCCACCGGAGTGCTCCAGAGATGCATCTCCGAAGAGGAAGGGCGGCAGCTCTTGGCCGAAATCCATGCCGGACTCGTCGGGCACCACGCTGCGGCTCGGGCACTTGTCAGCAAAGCCTTCCATGCAGGTTTTTATTGGCCGACAGCCAGGGCAGATGCACAGGACCTTGTCCAACATTGTGTCAGTTGCCAGCTCTTCGCCAATCAGAGCCATATGCCCCCTACCGCTCTCCAAACAATCCCCATAACTTGTCCCTTCGCGGTCTGGGGGCTGGATATGGTCGGACCTCTTAAAGGGGGAAGCCATAAGAAAAAATACTTATTGGTCATGGTGGACAAGTTCACCAAATGGATAGAGGCCAAACCAGTTAAAACGGCCGAATCCGGACCAGTGATAGACTTCATATCAGGGGTTGTACACAATACGGCGTCCCCCACAACATCATCACTGACAATGGCTCAAACTTCACAGCCGAGGAAGTGAAAACTTGGTGCGGTAACATGGGCATTAAGCTCGATTACGCCTCCGTCTACCATCCCCAAACAAACGGCCAGGTCGAACGTGCAAATGGTCACATCATGAGCGGCATCAAACCTAGACTAGTGAGATCCTTGACAGAATCGGACACGCACTGGGTCGAGGAGCTCGACTCCGTACTCTGGGGGCTACGAACCACGCCGATTCGCACGACCGGATACACACCATTTTTTATGGTGTATGGTTCAAAAGCAGTACTACCCTGCGACATAATCCACGACTCACCTCGCGTGCGCATGTATGAAGAGAAGGAAGCCGAGCTAGATCGGCAGGACAACTTAGATGCCCTGGAGGAGGAGCGTGACGTCGTAGAAGCCCATTCCACATTCTATCAGCAGCAGGCTCGAAGGTATCAAAGCAGAGAAGTGTGGGCCAAAACTTATAACATTGGCGGAACTCGTTCTACGCCTACCGGAGAAGAAGAAGGACAAAGCTCAAACGTAAGTGCGAGGGTCCCTTCATTATTGATAAAGTTCTCACCGGAGGAGCGTACCGCATGCGTAATGCATCCGATAACAGACTCGAGCCGAACCCATGGAACGCGGCTAGACTCCGGAGATTCTACGCCTAGTGCCGAACTCAGTGTTCGTCTTCTTACCCCCGCTCTTATAATTATGTTCCCCCTTTTTTCCTTTCTCGCCCTTTTCCCTTCTTCACACAAAGTATTCAATACAGTGCGGATGCTCGGATCACTCCGGCCGCACTATGTGTGTTCACCATACCTGGGGGCTTCCTATACGGAAGCTAAATATAATTACTTTTATGGCTTCCTGCCTATCACATATGCGTTCTTTTTCCATATGTTCCTTTTCTTTACCATTATATGCATCGATATGACTTAAGATATTGCCATGCTGGGTTGCCTGGCTCTTGTGTTTATGCCCTACGTTCCCGTTAATTCGTCTAGGGCATAAGGGGAGCACCTCTGTGATTGTTACTGCCGGTTCAGCCGAATGTGTACCTCAAACTGGGTGAAGCCGAAAGCTAGCATTCTTAAGGGAATATTCGATCGGTGAACAAAAGATGTTTCTTTCGTTTATTACAACGTGAATCCCCAGATGTTTTGTATCATGCATTTCTGTTCGCAGTTCGGACATGCACATCGATGCATGCATACCCAGGGAAAGGAACCCCTAACGGAACTATTCTCCCTGGAAGATGTTTCTTACTACCCATGTAATATAACATAACTAGTTGGGTACTTCTCTGTTCAAGCACTTATGACCCCTACGCCTGGTTTCCACGCATACCCCGGTTTTGCATAACTGAGAGGGTATTCGGATACACCCCGGACTGTCGGATCCGGGGGCTGAAGCGAAAAGGTCCGCCATGACAAAAGATTTTTAATCCGGCTAGGGACTACATATGTCCATTGAATTACATACTCACTTGGACTGGCTATATTCTTCCTCTATACCATCCAACAGGCTATCTAGCTTGCAATCCTGTTGGGAATACTTTGCGGCTAACGCTACCTGGTCATACACCAGACTCACAGGAATCTCTTGCCCATCTGGCCCCGCGGGTCCGACTTTGGCCATATGGTTCGGGTCAAGCTTGGCGTATCACGTCTTCACCATGGCCCAGCTTCCCTGGCACCTTGTCGGCAGGCTGATACCTTCCATAACCGGAAGCGCCACCGTGCTCCTTGGAGCATGTCCACGAGCTCCCCCATGTCTCCTGGCAGGGAAGCGGATGGCCACAAGGCCTGGGCAATACCCTGCATCACCTGCCGAGCTCGTCCATGCAGTTGAGAGAGATCTTGCAACAAATCGCCTGCGGACCCGGGCATCTCCTCTTCAGGACGTCCCGTCAGCATACCTACAGATATAAACTCTTTTAATATGCTTCCTCGTCGAACTGTACTGCAGTTTGTTTAGGCACTTACTATAAATGCCGCGACGCAGCCTCATGTTCTCCTTCATGGAGTCCGCAAGCTGAGCTCAAACATCTGCTAATTCGACGCCCAGCCGGACATTGGCATCTTGGAGATTGTTTTTCTCCTACATAACCTATGTAAGCACACGCTCGCCAGCCTTTAGCTGTCTTTGGAGATGTGACTCACTATCTTTTATGATCTCCGGGTTCTCCCCGAGATTGCCTGCAGAATTTTCTGTTAGGCTTATAAAGCAAGCAAACTACTAACTGGTATGTTTCCTTAAAATTTCCCTATTGAGACAAATGTTACCAGATGAGGCCTTCTGGGATTCCTCTAGTTTGGCAAACGCGGCCCTCAGCTGGGTCTTGCACTCCTCTAGCTCTTGAGACAAATGGGTATTCTTCTCTACAAGAACCTGTGCATACAATGATCCTTAAATCAGTTGTTCCAACTGTTTCAAGTCTCAGGGGCTACTGCTATACATGCTTATCAAATTTTCTTACCCGTATATCTTTCGCATACTAGTCCGTCCCTCGGGCGAGCCCGTCTTGGGCAGCTTGGATGTATGCGTCTCCTGAATTGAAGGCATTGAATGCCTCTTCGGAAAAGATACCATTGCGAAGTATGACCCGTCGGCGCCGGTGATTCATGGCGCTCTCTACTTCGGAATTTGTGGTGGAGAGCCTATCCGCATCCTCTGTCGGAGGACAATTCGGCATCGGCCCAGCATTGGCCTCCTCTCTCGAAGCCGGTTCTAGAATCCGGCTAGTAGAGGCGTGACCGGCAGGATCTCCGTTATAGTCCGGCGACTACTCTTTCTGTCAGGACACGAAGGACGCTGTTACATTTCAAACACGATAATCATAGAGCAGGTTTTAACTATACCTCTGTGATGGCATTTCAACCCTAACCGCCTTCCTCTTGAGCCTGCCTGGCCCGGACGCCCTTTGCTGACGAGCCCCCAGGGGCTCGGCGCTGCGTTCCGATGGTCGTCTCTACAAAAATATGATATTTTGTGCATAAGGCATGGTATAAGAAAGGAATCCTCTTCAGAGGATAAGGCTTCAGCATTGCTTACACGCGATGCAGCGAGCAGTCCAGGATAGTCGGCGATAATAGCCACCAAGGCGCCATTGCAGCTAGCCTGATAAAATGTCCCGTCGACAAGCTCCACAGATATATCCGGATCTTCTTCAAGTCCGGGATCGAAGGCCCGGCCGGGGTCCTCTGGCTGCAGATAGGGGCTGTTGAACTCTTCCACGGCCCTCCTCAGTTCCTGCTCAGAAATATCAAGGTAAATGATTGTGATGAAGGGCGCCAGAATGGATAGAGTTGGGTAAACAGTAATGTCTTACCCAGCTTGGGGGATTGTACATGGAAAATCCATCCCGCGGTTTGATACGAAGAAATTCTTCTTCTTCTCCTTTGTATAAATCAAACAGTATTCTCGCCAGAGCAGTGACAGAGTCCGGACCTTTACGTCCACAACGGGTGGCATCGTCTTCCCCGTTGAAGTGCCACATGAGCTTCCCCCGATATTGAAGTGGCTGCACCCGCCGCATTATGCATACTGATATAACCTTGACTATAGTCAGTCCTGATTGGGCCAGTGTCTTTATCCTGCTCATCAGGAAGTGGACTTCTCTGGTATCTTCCTCCTGGGGACTCCGAGGGCGCCAACTTCGGCGTTTCTTCAGCGGAGCGTTATTAAACTCCGGGAGGCCCGTCCGGATTGGATCTGGAAGGGGAACGTCATCTACATAAAACCACTCCGAGGGCCAGCCTTCAGATGCCTTCTTTGGAGTGTCGGACAAGTATCTGGTCTGGGTGACGCGCCATATTTTGGCTCTGCCCACTTGATATATAGATTCCCCCTGATTGCGAGGGACGAGGCAGAATAACTTCTGCCATAACTTGAAGTGAGCCTCGCAGCCCAGGAATAATTCACAAAGGGCAATGTATCATGCGATGTGTAGCACGGAGGCGGGGGTGAAGTTGTGCAATTGGAGGCCATAGAACTCTAGGAGCCCGCGAAGATATGGGTGGATTGGAAACCCAACGCCTCTTAGCAAATATGGGATGAGGCCTACCCGCTCCCCCTAAGATGGGTTAGGAGATCTCTCCGCTTGCTCCCCGCCATTGTAGGTGGCTAGTCCGGCTCGGACGGGGACCATGAATGCCGGGGGAAGAAACCCTTGGGTCTGCAACTCAACTAAATGGCTATGGGGGACAGAACATTCTTCCCAATCACCTGGCTTAGAGCTAAGGGAGCGAGAAGAGGAGCTGCGGCGACCGGCCATGATGTAATGGTTTTTTCCGGATGTGCTCTCTTGAATGCTTGCTCAAGGGAAGAAGGTGAGATTTGGATCTGAGGATCCCCATCTCTTCAAATAGACGGTTTGCCTGCAGGGTCAGGGTGGCAACTGTAAAAATGCTCCGACTCCTCGTATTCGCTCGACACGTGGTGATGGACATTATAGAAGCACGGAAGCCGAGGGGTACAACATTGATGGGAAGCCGGAAACTGTTCGCTACAATAGATACTCTAGATTCGGAGATGGAACCCACCTTAAAATGCCGAAGACAATATGCACGCTGGACTCATCGTCATTGAAGCCTGGTTCAGCGGCTACTGAGGGAGTCCTGGATTTGGGGGTATCCGGATAGCCGGACTATATACTTTGGCCGGACTGTTGGACCGTGAAGATACAAGACTCAAGACTTTGTCCCGTGTCTGGATGGGACCCTCCTTTGCGTGGAAGACAAGCTTGGCGATCCGGATGTTAGATCTCCTTCTTTGTAACTGACTCTGTGTAACCCTAGCCCCCTCTGGTGTCTATATAAACCGAAGGGTTTAGTCCGCAGAACAACAACCAGAATCATCATCATAGGCTAGCTCCTAGGGTTTAGCCTCTATGATCTCGTGGTAGATCTACTCTTGTAATACTCATATCATCAAGATCAATCAAGCAGGAAGTAGGGTTTTACCTCCATCGAGAGGGCCCGAACCTGGGTAAAACATCGTTAGCAGGAAGTAGGGTTTAGCCTCTATGCCCTGCTACACATTAGCTGAAGTGACGGTTCAATAACCTCATCAAGTCTCCACGATCCTACCAGTCAATTCTTTCGAGAGAAACTTTTCCTCGAGAAAGGACCTGATTCTAGAAACAATCCCTTTTGCTTCCGGATCTGAGATAGGAGGTATACCCAACTATTTTTGGGTGTCCTATGAAGATGCATTTATCCGCTTTGGGTTCAAGCTTATCAGCCTGAAACTTTTTCACATAAGCGTACAGCCCCAAACTCTATAAGAAATGACAGCTTAGGTTTCTCTAAACCATAGTTCATACGGTGTCATCTTAATGGAATTGTGTGGTGCCCTATTAAAGTGAATGCGGTTGTGTCTAATGCCTAACCCATAAACGATAATGTTAATTCGATAAGAGACATCATGGTATGCACCATATCCAATAGGGTGCAGTTACGATGTTCGGACACACCATCACACTATGGTGTTCCGGGCGGTATTAGTTGTGAAACAATTTCCACAATGTCTTAATTGTGTGCCAAACTCGTAACACAGATATTTATCTCTATGATTATATCATAGACATTTTATCCTCTTGTCACGACGATCTTCAACTTCACTCTGAAATTACTTGAACCTTTCAATAATTCAGATTTGTGTTTCATCAAGTAAATATACTAAGAATCTACTCAAATCATCTGTGAAGTAAGAGCATAACGATATTCACTGCGTGCCTCAGCACTCATTGGATTGCACACATCAAATGTATTACTTCCAACAAGTTGCTCTCTTGTTCCATCTCACTAAAAACAAGGCCTTTCAGTCATCTTGCCCATGTGGTATGATTTGCATGTCTCAAGTTATTCAAAAACAAGTGAGTCCAAACGATCCATCTGCATGGAGTTCCTTCATGCGTATATACCAATAGACGTGGTTCGCATGTCTCAATCTTTTCAAAAATGAGTGAGTCCAAAGATCCATCAATATGGAGCTTCTTCATGCGTTTTATACCAATATGACTTAAGTGGCAATGCCACAAGTGTGTGGTACTATCATTACTATCTTATATATTTTGGCACGAACATGTGTATCACTACGATCGAGATTCAATAAACCATTCATTTTAGGTGCAAGACCGTTGAAGGTATTATTCAAATAAACAGAGTAACCATTATTCTCCTTAAATGAATAATTGTATTGCGATAAACATAATCCAATCATGTTTATGCTCAAGCAAACACCAAATAACAATTATTTAGGTTTAACACCAATCTCGATGGTAGAGGGAGCAGGCGATGCTTGATCACATCAACCTTGGAAACACTTCCAACACACATCGTCATCTCACCTTTAGCTAGTCTCTGTTTATTCCGTAGCTCTTTTATTTCGAGTTACTAACACTTAGCAACCGAACCGGTATATTAATACCCTGGTTCTACTAGGAGTACTAGTAAAGTACACATTTAATACAATGTATATCCAATATACTTCTGTCAACCTTGCCATCCTTCTCATCTACCAAGTATCTAGGGTAGTTCTGCTTCAGTGACCGGTCCCTCATTACAGAAGCACTTAGTCTCGGGTTTGGGTTCAACCCTGGGTTTCTCACTAGAGCAGCAACTGATTTGTTGTCTCATGAAGTATCCCTTCTTGCCCTTGCCCTTCTTGAAACTAGTGGTTTTACTAACCATCAACAATTGATGCTCCTACTCGATTTCTACTTTTGCGGTGTCAAACATCACGAATTGCTCAAGGATCATCATGTCTATCCCTGATATGTTATAGTTCATCACGAAGCTCTAATAGCTTGGTGGCAGTGACTATGGAGAACCATAACTATCTCATCTGGAAGATTAACTCCCACTCGATTCAAGTGATTGTAGTACTCAGACAATCTGAGCACATGCTCAATGATTGAGCTTTTCTCCCTTAGTTTGCAGGTTAAGAAACTTGTCGGAGGTCTCATACCTCTTGACGTGGGCACGAGCCTGAAATCCTAAATTCAGCTCTTGGAACATTTCATATGTTCTGCGACATTTCAAAAAATGTCTTTGCTGCCTCAATTCTAA
Organism: Triticum aestivum; assembly: GCF_018294505.1. Taxonomy (NCBI): domain Eukaryota; kingdom Viridiplantae; phylum Streptophyta; class Magnoliopsida; order Poales; family Poaceae; genus Triticum; species Triticum aestivum. The sequence goes on from NC_057795.1 coordinate 234,086,451, forward strand.
ACCGTTTAACATTACGCACTGAATTATCACATAGTCATCAAAATGTGTATGTCAGATGTTCGCAACATCCACAAACGATGCTCGAGGTTCAGCACACCGAGCGGTGCATTAAGGACATAAGCCTTCTGTGCAGCAATGAGGACAATCCTCAGTATACGGACCCAGTCCGCATAATTGCTACTATCAACTTTCAACTAAAATTTTCTCTAGGAACATATCTTAAACAGTATAACTAAGCGCAAGCTATGACATAATTTGCAAAGTCCTTTTGACTATGTTCATGATAATTAAGTTCATCTCATGAACTCCCACTCAGATAGACATCCCTCTAGTCATCTAAGTGATACATGATCCGAGTCAACTAGGCCATGTCCGATCATCACGTGAGACGGACTAGTCATCATCGGTGAACATCTCCATGTTGATCGTATCTACCATACGACTCATGTTCGACCTTTCGCTCTCTTGTGTTCCGAGGCCATGTCTGTACATGCTAGGCTTGTCAAGTCAACCTAAGTGTTTTGCGTGTGTAAATCTGGCATACACCCGTTGTATGTGAATGTTAGAATCTATCACACCCGATCATCACGTGGTGCTTCGAAACAATGAACTTTCGCAACAGTGCACAGTTAGGGGGAACACTTTCTTGAAATTTTAATGAGGGATCATCTTATTTATGCTACCGTCGTTCTAAGCAAATAAGATGCAAACATGACAAACATCACATGCAAATCATAAAGTGACATGATATGGCCAATATCATCTTGCGCCTTTGATCTCCATCTTGAGGCACGACATGATCACCTTCATCACCGGCATGACACCATGATCTCCATCATCGTGTCTTCATGAAGTTGTCTCGCCAACTATTACTTCTACAACTATGGCTAACGGTTTAGCAATAAAGTAAAGTAATTACATGGCGTTTTCAATGACACGTAGATCATACAACAAATTAAGACAACTCCTATGGCTCCTGCCGGTTGTCATACTCATCGACATGCAAGTCGTGATTCCTATTACAAGAACATGATCAATCTCATACATCACATATATCATTCATCACATTCTTTTGGCCATATCACATCACATAGCATACCCTGCAAAAACAAGTTAGACGTCCTCTAATTGTTGTTGCATGTTTTACGTGGCTGCTATGGGTTTCTAGCAAGAACGTTTCTTACCTACACAAAAGTCACAACAGTGATATGCCAATTGCTATTTACCCTTCATAAGGACCCTTTTCATCGAATCCGATCCGACTAAAGTGGGAGAGACTAGCACCCGCTAGCCACCTTTATGCAACAAGTGCATGTCAGTCGGTGGAACCTGTCTCACGTTAGCGTACGTGTAAGGTCGGTCTGGGCCGCTTCATCCCACGATGCCGCCAAATCAAGATAGGACTAGTAACGGTAAGCAAATTGAACAAAACAACGCCCACCACTACTTGTGTTCTACTCGTGCATAGAATCTACGCAATAGACCTAGCTCATGATGCCACTGTTGGGGAACGTAGTAGAAATTCAAATTTTCTACGCATCACCAAGATCAATCTATGGAGTAACAAGCAACGAGAGAGAGGGGAGTGCATCTTCATACCCTTGAAGATCGTGATGCGGAAGCGTTGCAAGAACGCGATCGGTGGAGTCGTTCACTAAGCGATTCAGATCGCGGCCGAATCTGATCTAAGCACCGAACAACGGTGCCTCCGCATTCAACACACGTACAGCCCGGGGACATCTCCTCCTTGTTGATCCAGCAAGGGGAGAGGAGAAGTTGAGGGAGAGCTCTGGCAGCACGACGGCGTGGTGGTGGAGCTTGCAGTTCTCCGGCAGAGCTTCGCCAAGCACTACGGAGGAGGAGGAGGTGTTGGGGAGGGAGAGGGCTGCGCCAGGGGAAGGGTGAAGCTCCCATGCGCCTCCCCACTATATATAGGGGTGGAGGGGGCTGGTTTCTTGCCCTCCAAGTCCATTGGGGCGTTGGCAAAGGTGGGAGGAAAGAAATCCCATCATTTCCTTCCCCACCGATTGTTATCCCCCTTTTTTTAGGGATCTTGATCTTATCCCTTCGGGATATGATCTTATTCCTTCTAAGGGGGGATCTTGGTGCGCCTTGACCAGGGGTGTGGGGCCTTGCCCCCACTACCCACGTTCATGTGGGTCCCTCCATGTAGGTGGGCCCCACTCCAGAACCTTCTAGAACCTTCCTGGTACAATACCGAAAAATCCCGAACATTTTCCGGTGGACAAAATAGGACTTCCCATATATAAATCTTTACCTCCGAACCATTCCGGAACTCCTCGTGACGTCCGGGATCTCATCCGGGACTCTGAACAACATTCGGTAACTGCACACTAATTCCCATAACAACTCTAGCGTCACCGAACCTTAAGTGTGTAGACCCTAAGCGTTCGGGAATCATGCAGACATGACCGAGACAGCTCTCTGGCCAATAACCAACAGCGGGATCTGGATACCCATGTTGGCTCCCACATGTTCCACGATGATCTCATCGGATGAACCACGATGTCAAGGATTCAAGCAATCCCGTATACAATTCCCTTTGTCAATCGGTATGTTACTTGCCCGAGATTCGATCGTCGGTATCCCAATACCTCGCTCAATCTCGTTACTGGCAAGTCACTTTACTCGTTCCGTAATGCATGATCCCGTGACTAACTACTTAGTCACATTGAGCTCATTATGATGATGCATTACCGAGTGGGCCCAGAGATACCTCTCCGTCACACAGAGTGACAAATCCCAGTCTCGATTCATGCCAACCCAACAGACACTTTCGGAGATACCCGTAGTGCACCTTTATAGCCACCTAGTTACGTTGTGACGTTTGGCACACCCAAAGCATTCCTACGGTATCCGGGAGTTGCACAATCTCATGGTCTAAGGAAATGATACTTGACATTAGAAAAGCTTTTAGCAAACGAACTACACGATCTTGTGCTATGCTTAGGATTGGGTCTTGTCCATCACATCATTCTCCTAATGATGTGATCCCGTTATCAATAACATCCAATGTCCATGGTCAGGAAACCATAACCATCTATTGATCAACGAGCTAGTCAACTAGAGGCTCACTAGGGACATGTTGTGGTCTATGTATTCACACATGTATTACGTTTTCCAGTTAATACAATTATAGCATGAACAATAGACAATTATCATGAACAAGGAAATATAATAATAACCATTTTATTATTGCCTCTAGGGCATATTTCCAACAGATAGTGGGGTACCTCTCCGTCGAGCCCCCCTCCCCGTTGTGGCTGGTTCTTCCTTCACCCCGGTGAGCCCCCCCCCCCCACCCCCTGAAAATCGACTGACCCAAAAGTCAATTCAGTCGACTGAAGTGTAGCTAAATCAGAGCAGCATCGCAAGCAAGAGCAAGAGCGAGAGCAGCAGTGCGAGCAAGAGCAATAACAAGAGCAGACCAGGCAGGGGACCGAGAGCATGAGCAGAGCAGCAGCGCGAGCGAGAGCTAAAGCAGCAGCAGCTCCTACTGATGTGGACGTCGCCGCCGAGGGAGCGACGTCATGGAGGAAGTGGCCGACGATGCCGCCGTGGATGGAGCCGCACCGTGTCGGCTCGGGACCAAGCGCCCGCAGCATAGTGAGATCGAATCAAGAAGAAAATCCGGTGATTAGTGTATAACCTCTTTGGTGGCGCCGATTAGGCTGTAGCTTCATCCGAGGAAATGGTGATGATGATGCTCTTCCGGTGGTGCAGGTGCAGACGGTAGTGTGGGAATGGAGGTGGCGCGAAAGACGAGGGGAACACCGGGGCAGCTCCTTGGAGGTGGAGGACGGGGTGGCTGAACCGGCGGGACGATGAGATCGACGATGGATCCTCATCTGGTACGGTGGATGAGGGACGTCGAGGTGTTGCTGTGGACGACGTTGTCGGGGAAGAGGCTCCGGCTGGGTGGCGGACGGAGCAGGGTGTGGGGTTTCGTCGCGGGTTTTCGCGGCCTCGTTGTACAAATGGGTGGGCGGATGGGATGGCAGTGGGGAACCATGGCTTAGAGACGCGCTTGTCCGAAATGTGGGGTAAGTTACGAAAGTACCCCCACCAATTTGAGGCGGTTCTTTCGGTTCAGGGGTACCACAGGCATTTCGTGTGTCGGGATTTCACAGGAGGTGGGAGTTTTCACGCGCGTTGTAATTTCGGAATAGCAAGGCGCGGGTTGAGATGGAGGGAGTTACCAGAGCACAACAAGACAAAGATATATCTTAAATATTTCGGGCTAACAAGGCGCGGGTTGAAATTTCCGGACAAGCCTAACATGTACTGTACCAAATCAATGCGCACTACAAATGTCATTCAAAACTTTGAATTCATGTTATGTTCAATTAAAATATTTTGCTACGTGTATAATGCATGCAACCTACTACTCAAATGAACGTTTTAGTGCATTCCAAACATATATACTACCGCTTCAATATGAACTAAATTTGAATTTGTTTCTCTATTTGAATAAGATCTACAGTAATGATTGTTGTGAAGTCAAAGCATTTGAATTTGTTTCTCTGTTTTAATAAGATCTACAATCATCATTATTGTCAATTTAAACCAACGTTTGTGTATTATCTTCACACCACACCACATGATTAGTCTCGAGTTACATATGAACTATGTGTACTATATGAACTCGAACTCGATTTTTTGAATCCACTTTATTTTCATTTCAAATCACATTACATTTCTAGCTCTAGCTAGATCTTCATAATCTAAACCATGTCTCATATGTATAATGTGTTTATCACATTATGTATGGTGCCCCGCCCCCTACGCCTACAAGTATTTAGATGTGAGTTGCAAACACCACACATTACCACAAATTCAAATAAAATGTGAGAATGTTCAATATATAGTATCATTTAGATTGTTCGATATTTAGTTGTAAGCTGCAAACGCCACACATTATCACAAATTCAAATAAAATGTGAGATTGTTTGATGTATAGTATGGTTTAGATTGTTCGGCCTTTAGCTGTGAGTTGCAAATGCCATGCATTATCACATTATGGTGTAACATGTGCACAGCATGTGTATCACTGCTATATTCACGCATGCAATGTTTAAAACACTATGATCTCCTATTCAAATATATGAATCCGCTTTCATATCAAATTATGATCTTTGTTAGTCTCTTACACCCACACAATCCTCTAACCTTTGTAGCTACCACTAACTTTCTCTCGTGCATGCACACGCCCTCCTCGCACTCCCCCTCCCTCGGCATTCTATCCACCGGGCACATTCATTCTTTTCTTTAGGTCATTCTCCCAGAGTCTCAACAACTCCTTTTCGACACGCACTGATCGATAAACCTCTCCAGTGATGCCTGCCTACAAGATAAACACACACCTTCAATCTCCTCCTTTATGTGTCCTTGCCTCGTGTCTCTCATATGGTCACACACACACGTGTAAACTCTCGCCCCTCTTTTCATCGATCTCACAACCGCACACTCCTCCCCCTATCTAGCTAGTAGTTGGGCCTCTTGCACCACCTCCTAGATCCATTCTCTCTGTCTATCCGTCTCGCTGGGCCTTATTTGCCTCTAACAAATGAACGTACACCGACCGATCTCTCGCTATACATATAGCTAGCTAGGTCCTTACTCATTTTTACCCACGCGTCGATCGATCTACCTCATTAGTTGTGTCTATCCCTTCCTCTGACGAACAACAATTGATCTACTGATCTACTTAGGTTTGCTTACCAAACACATGGTTCCCCTTCGTCATCCATGGATGCGTCCCGACAGACCTATCACGCACAGGCACACACAGAAACACATCCCCTCTCTTATTGATAACATTGCAGTTCCACCCTCAATTTGTCTAGTAGGCCTCTCCCACCATCTCCGAGAAGCAACTCCTTCACCCATCCAGCACTCTACCCCTCTCCCTCTCTCTCTCTCTCTCTCTCTCTCTCTCTCTCTCTCTCTCTCTCTGTCCCATCATATTTCCCGTCCTTCAGTTATGTATGGATGTCGACCGATCTCCCTAAAGACATAGCTGGGTCTCTCCTTCTCAACACATATACGAGTTGTTCTACCTCTATAGCTAGGCCTCTGCCTACCCCTCCCCCCCCCCCCCCCCCCCCCCCACACACACCGATACATCGAGCACTCTAGTCATGTCTCCTTGCCACACACAAACTTGACATGTGCCCTCTAACGTTCCGGTAGGCCATTCGCCCTATATCTTTGACTTGCGCACACACACAATTTTGATGGCTCTCTTCATCGATCTCGCACCCACCCACTTGATCCTCTCTTCGACTTTATCGATAGCTATAACCCCTCCCTCTCTTCTCGTGGATTACCCGACCCTCTATGTATGATATGGATAGGCCTCCATTTCACACACATTGCATGCAAAATTTTGTATGAGATGTCATCGACACATATTCCCACAAATAATTCACGAAATCAACCCCCCACCCCACCCCCACCCCCCACCCCAAAACAAAAAACACTCACAAACACGGTTTGTATCTCTCTCACACACACACGTAGGTGGGGGTCGTTCACGAAGAGAAGAGGTGCATGCATGGCGCACGTACTCCCGTCTCTTTCCAAACCACACCCGCGCGGGTACACGGTGGAGCTCATTTGTGTACGAAAAAGGCAGCCCACGTGGTAATTTGGCACGTGTACTGGTTGTCCACTTGGTGGAGGGAGGATCGTCTACCATAGGTGAACAAACAAATTGCGACTTGACGCGTTATGTTAAATTAAAAAAAGAGGTAAACCATGTGGGGCCTACCTTAGAGGCAAGACTCTATACACTGGAGTACTTTTGATGTGTCCCGTCAACTCGCAGAACGAGGAGAAGCTTGCTTAGTATGCTGTCTTCCCCCGCCCACGGGCACGGTGGCTCACAGGATGAGGTGAAGCTTGCTCCGCCTTACGCCCGCTCCCTCGCCCATGCACGCGGTGGCTCGCAGGACGAGGAGAAAAATTTACTACTCCCTCCGTTTACTCCTCGTCCCTACTACCTTGGTTATAGAGATTATATCATATTATTCGGAATATATATGTCCTTTAGTAGATTTCAATATGAACTACTAGTACATACTCCAAACACTGATGTATATAGACGTATTTTAGATTGTAGATTCACTCATTTTGCTCCGTATGTAGCACTCTCCCTCGCCCCTCGACCCTCACCCACGTGGTGGACGTGCAGCAATTCATTCGGTCTCATATAGCCAGAACGATATATACTGCACTACCATTATTGCTTGACTTCCCAAAGAGGCAAAGAGCCAATCGCAAGGTTAATATTTTGGAGATGCCAACCCAAGGTTATAGGAGAACGAATAGTAGGTGTCGCGTCATTTATAAATAAAGTTTTTTTTTCTTCAGTGGCACATACACAATATGATAGGTTCATATGGAGAGAAAAGGAAACCGCTCCACTATATACATAGTCAGGACGAGCCAGCCTACACGGTTGATTGCTGGGGTTGCTCTCTTAATACTCTCTCGCACAAAACGACTGTGGCCACATCTCTAACATCCCAGCGGATCACGTCCGGTTGGGGAAGGGGTGGATGCTTAGTGTAGATGTGGTGGCCGTTGCCGACGGCGAAAACCCATTGTCGGCATGTCCCGATCAGGGGTCCCCGCCGTTCTCTCTCACAAAGCCGGTGAGGTTGCCTTTGTCCCTTGCTCACTGCCGCAACGTGGGCAGTTGCCGCCTCCCGCCGCCCTCCTCAAGGTTGAGCTACGTCCCTCAAGTACAACTCCCTTTACAGCCGGCTGGCACCACTGCTTCAGCTGCCCACATCACTCCCTGTGGATATTTCTCTACTTCTTTGCGCCGCACATACCTCTACTGGCTTCTACGTAATGTATTTGTGATGAGTTTATGTCTCATCAACTAGTCGCAGTAATCTTATTCTAATCATACTTCTTCAATTTGTTTGCCACAGGGATGCTCATCTCGATTTTGGTGAAACTGCACAAAATGATCCGATTGTCAAAAGGTTGCAAACTTCATTTATTAGGAAGCTCGAACGTTGCCAGCAAATTGAAGCCTGGTCAGGGTTCATGGTTCAAGGGCTAGGGACTGCATGGATCATTTTTTTCTTTAGCTACCTCTGTTCCAAAATAAGTGTCAACTTTAGTAGTAGTACAACTTTGTACTAAAGTTTGCACAAAGTTGAGACACTTATTTTGGAACGGAGGGAGTACATATTTGCTATGATCTGTCAATCATTGAGATGCAATAGCATGCATGTTAGTCTCCTTTGTATTTGATGAAATGTTGCAACGGGCAACCTTGGACGCAAGATACATGTAACAGAAGCTGGAAGCTTCATAGCATTGTACAAATTTATCTCGCTGATAATTACAGTACGTACTATACTAGTACTTCCTCCGTTCCTAAATATAAGTCTTTGTAGAGATTTCACCATGAACCACATGCGGATGTATATAGATGCATTTTAAGTGTAGATTCATTCATTTTGTTCCGTATGTAGTTCACCTAGTGGAATCTCTACAAAGACTTATCTACTAGTAATAGCTAGCCCCCACTACTAGGAATTCTCTATCCTCTCCTTGAGCCACATCATCAAAATTAATGTAGCCGTTAGATGTACTAAATCAGTCCATAATAGCCGTCTGATCTAGATGTTGAGAGGCTCTGCACTAAGCCACATGCAAGCATGCATAAATACCGTGGCATGCATGTGAGTGGGTTTTAAATCACATCAACATGTCTCTATGAAATCGATAATTTTGCACAGAGAGATATACGGCTGTTCTGCGCAACGCTCGGGGACTCATCTAGTAATATTTAGGAACGGAGGGAGTATTATGTAAAGAGTTAGGTGTCGCACGGTGATAGTGTGAGGTGGGCCATGTAATCACTGAGCCTTCATGTTTTCACTGCTCTTGCACTCCTCTGCTATAAGAATGGATAAAATTGTAATCTAGTAGTAGTAGTACCTCCTTTCGTCGAAAGTGTGGGACATCCAGCAGTCCTACCACCTCAGTAATAAAGACCAATAAGCCGTCAAATCACATAGACCCAGCAGTAAGTTGGACAGGCGAAGCAACCATCACTCTTGCGCCAGTGAGAGGTCGTGTCCGCTCTGCCCGGGCATGAATGCGGCACCAATTCTTTGGAGCGGCGCTGACCGTTTTGGGCGAGAAGCCCGCATGGGTGATGGAGGGGCTTTGGGTCGGCCAGGCTGGTCAGGAGCGGGCGTGGCAGCTGTCCACATGTCCCTACCGGACACGCCCGGAAACGAGAGGATGCACCAACTCTCGCGGCTAAAATGGTACACTACACACCATCTCTCTGTAGGAGTAGGTCGATCTGTCTCTCTCTCTAACACACACACGCACACGCACGCACCTTGGTCCCGTTGCACCTTCTAACGTGACTTATTACACCTAGACGAAGGGAGTAGTAAGTATACAAGATACGGTGGCACACTGACTTGAGTCGAATACAAGTGCCCAAAATTTGTGTGCACGTTATAATAAGGATTCACTTAAAATAGTACATGAGCGGATAGAGGGATCAATTGGACAGTGTTCCCGAGCAGTAGCGAGATGTGTGAGGTAAGATACACCGCTGGTGCTTTTAATTTTACTTATTAATTTGTTTGTTTCACCCTCTGACTGGTGGGACCCAACGTACTACGTGGAAAGAGGTAAGGTGACTAAGGCTGCATTATTTCTGCACCACTATGGATAGTCTTACCACCAAAGCCACATGACACGCTTATGATTGAAATCCCAATGACTCCCACACACACACACACAAAAACACAGCATGCTTGTCACACGAATGCAGGAATGTATAAAAGGTTAATTTCCTCTCGTTGAACATAACGGGAGGGTTGTGTAGCTAGTTAGCCTGTTCGCTCATCAAACTTGAGGTCTCGGGTTCGATAACTACACTTGAGCATAATTTGTGCCAGGAGGATTCTTTGACTGGTCAAAATGGATGGATACGGAGCTATACGATCTCGTAGTGACCGTATAATCACCTCATCACGTATAAGCTGCAGCCTCGACACTTGTTTTGTAGGGTTTGCACGCTTCACACTCTCTCTCTCCAGTATATATATACACACTGGAGCCTCGGCGCTTGTAGTTGCTCTCTTCACACTCTCTCGCCCTCTCTAGATCTAAACAAGACTTCGTTGGACTCTCTCCCCTCACTGCTGCTCAAAGATCCGGTAGGATCCGTCCGCCGGGAAGGGAAGGAGGCTTAATACTATCGCCGTTGGCGAGGGAGGGAATCCACTACCGGCGCAGTTGTTCACTTTCACCCAGCGGCGACGCGGGAGGGCCTCCGACCCCTTCTTCTTCGCCGCCGTCCCGTTGCCCACTGAACCACGCCCCAAGAACCTTAAGGTATAATTTACTTACTCCACATGCATTGCTCTAGCTGCATGTATACCATGAATTTAGGACGTGGTTCAAAGAGGAAAGGAGGAGGGGAAGTAGTGAGAAAAGTTGTATATAGCATGAATCTAGGATGTGGTTCAAAGAGGAAATGAAGGGGGAAAGTTGTATTGCATGAATCTAGGACGTGGTTCAAAGAGGAAAGGAATGGGGGAAAGTAGTGGGGAAAGTTGTATCGCATAAATCTAGGACGTGGTTCAAAGAGGAAAGGAAGGGGGGAAAGTACTAGTTCAAAAAGGAAGGAAGGGACAAGGCTGTAGAGCTTGAGTAGGACTAGATTTGCTGCGCTCACATAGGGAAAGGTGTCTAAACATAACAAAACTGGGACCAACACAAATATGCTCCTTGGTTGTTTGTTCTTTGTTGCAACAGACTGTGCATCACCCCTTCATACATCGGTAGATGCACATGGTGCTGATGCGTCCACTGTCCCGTGCAACTCATTAGCTGTTGCTAATCTAAGGCCCTGTTTGGTTAAAAACTCCCTAGTCCCTACCTTCTTGGTTCCAGGGACTAAACATGGACTAGAGGTTATTAAATGACATGATAAAAGACCATGTTACCCCTAGTAATGAACTAATAGAGACAAGGTGTGATGCGTGGCAGGGGCAACTGTTGGAAAAAGTCCCAAAAAGACTCCCTCGGGGTCTTCTTTCTTTAGTCCCAAATGCCCACTTTTAGTCCCTAAAAGTCCCTCATGTTTGGTTTAGATGGGACTGACACGGAGTTTTTTTAGTCCCTACACCAAAATGTCCCTATAAACAAACACCCTCTAATAATGCCACTGGAAAATTGATGCAACGCCACAGTTAAAAGCAAATTACCTGTTTAACGAATTTTATTGTTAATATAATCTCTATGTTAATATTAATCAATGCCACCGTTTGAGAAATGCTACTGTCTTGCTTTCTTTCCCATTTAGATAAGGTAGATGCTTCTTTTTGTTGGCTTCTGTGTCATCCACCGTTATTGACCACTAATTATTTCCTTTGCACCTCTGTGTAAACAGGGTTATCTACTTCACCTCGTTGCCATTGTGACCTTTTGTTGCATTGCATAAAGCAATTTTGTTTTAAGAGTGTTTTGTGCAGTTCAACCAAAATGTCACACCGACAACATTGCTTGATTGCTTGATCTTAGTGGAATTGCACAAGAGGAGATCTTACTTCCTATCCGTGTTGGCAAATTTGGTTCAGATCTTCTTCTTGTGAGTTGTTTGAATTCCGCATCATGAGAGGTCAGTACTAGCCTTCTTTCACATGATTCTGCAGTGTGCTTTCATATGTTGTGCTACTTGTACGATAATGTTCCTTGATTTTAGTGAACTGCACAAATGGAGACAAGACTTCCAATCTGTATGTGCATTGTAATATCCCATTGAGGTAAGATAAGGATATTTCACAACTGTTGGCCTGTATTTTGCCACTTTCATTAGAAAATTAAGTTTAGTACTATACTTGTGCTCCCTAATTGAAATGCCAAATCTTACATTGAAGGCGAAGCTTGTCTGTTATGGAACCAAGTGATGAAGGGGAAGAGCAAGCGGAAGAAAAACAAAAATCAACTCCCGGTGCTGTAATGAAGCACTAGAACTATGATGACACAAGTAATGATATAGTTTTGCATCTTAATTTATTGCTATGGCTGGAACAAGCAATTGTTTTGCCACTGATTTGATGCCACTCTTAATGTAATACATAATTATCTCTACTTGTGCAAACAGGGATCTTCTTTGAAGATACCATATATTTTAGTGGAACTGCACAAGAAGATGTTGGAAACATTAAACTAATCGAGGAGTATATAGTAAGCATGGCCACCACCGTAGATAGCAACAGATGGTTCTAGAGAAGTGCTTCATCTGTATGCTCTACATAATAGGCCTCCTGACAAAGGTTGGTACTCGCCCACTGATTTCATCCATATGATTGAGCTTTGTCATCTCTATTGGTGTTGTGCTACTGTTTAGATACTGTCATGAAAAAGTGGTATTATCCTTGAGAAGTGCTTCATCTGTGCTGTTTTAAATATTTCATTTCCTTTTTTCGAGCAAACAGGGATGCTAGCATTTAGTAGTCCTCTTGTCTTTGCACAACAGGATCATCTTCCTCTAAAGAACAATATGGAGTACGTGAAGTGACTAACCGATTATGCCAGGATGAAGAAGCACTGTCTATCTTCTCATCGGAAGGAGCAGTTGAAGGATGGTTACATTACTCCCCACAAGACCAAACTAACTTCAGCTCAGAAGGACTGACAAATCTCCATTTTTTTGCTGTGATGCACGAGTACAATGTTGTTCTAGGATTCTTTCTGGTGAGTTCCATTTTTCTAAAAGTGTGCTCTACATGGACCATGTAGGTGCCCTGTTGAAACTGTCAATTCATAGTACAGTTTGCTTTATAGTAATCACTTTTTTGTATTTGTGCAAACAGGGGTGCTCAGCTTGATTTCAATGGGAACTGCACAAAATGTTCATGAATACATCGAATCATTCATTTCCACCACAAGAAAGGAGGTTCCGATAAGTTCAAGGCGTTGCAACATATAAGGGCGTAATCATACAAGCTACGCGCGAATTTGGTTGATTTTGGTGGAACTGCACAAAAAGAACAGCTGGTTTATTTAGCACGAGGTGCCATGTCAATGTCTGAACTGATGGCAAACCCTGCCCATTCCACAATCATAGGCATTTGATATTTTGGAATGGGACAGCCTTGTCAAATTTTGCTCATTGATTTTAGCAAGACATGTGTTTGCCTCTGTCCCGCTGAGCCGAACAGAAGCTTCAGTGACTTAACTGCAGGTGCAGTTGCATAACTGACATGTGGCCTGTTGGGCCCACATGTCAGTTAGCCAACTGCACCAGTAGTTAAGTAGAAGCAGCGTTCTTCTCCAGCGCAGCTCTCTGACTCCACGTCGCCGCCAAGAAGCTAACCGGACATCAATGGTCAACCCGCCTAGCTTGGCTTCAACCGGAGGGTAGCAGCGGCGGCATTGCTTGGACCCGAGCGGCGGCGACCTACCATATTCTACTCTTCCTTGTTTTCTGTGTGGCGCGGCCTCGTTGGCAGCGGGGCGGGGCCTCGGCGGAGCCGGCGATGTCCTCTGTCTCGCTGCCGGCGGGCGGCGCCTCGGCGGAGCGGTGGAAATCCTCCCCCATGTTGCTGGCAGGGTGGGGCCTCAGCTGAGCCGGTGATGTCCTCTGCCTCGTTGTTGGCGGGGCAGGGCCTCGGCGGAGCCGGCGGTGTCCTCTGCCTCGTTGTTGGCGCCACGGGGCCTCGGTGGAGCAGGGCCTCGTCGACGCCAGCAGAGCGGGGACTCGTCGGAGCCGGCATTGTCCTTTGCCTCGTCCTCAGTCTCGCCAAATAGCGCCTCGCCCGCTTCATCGCCCTCTTTGCTAGCCTCTTTGTAGGCGGCCGCAGCCTCCGCCACCTGCATGCGGTACTGCCAGCGCTCAAGGCCGCCCTTGTGGGCGGCGCAGTACGAGTCGAGCAGCGCCTCCTGCTCCACCCGCTCCGCGGTGATCTGCTCCTCCGCCTGCAGGTGCTCCTGGAGGAGATGGTGGTTGTAGGCGGCGTCGGCCTGCGCCTCCCGGAACTACTCCTTACGCATCTTTCTCACCATGTCCATATATTGGGCACGGGCCTCGCTGATGGTCATGGTGCAATGCACCGGCGAGGATGGCGCGGGTAGGGGGTTGGTGTCAGATCGTCGACTACCATGTTCTCCATTGGGACATCGTCGTCCTCCGGCTGCCTGTCGGCCAGCCGGTCGGCAGCAATGGCTTCCATCTCCTTGTGGTCCATCGTCCGCCCGTCCCGAAGAGCGCTGGAGCACGAGGAAGCGATGGTGGGCAGTAGTGGTGTGGACAGGAGAAAGGGAACGGATGCGGATGACTGCGGCTATGGCCGGCGCAGCAGTTTATATAGCAATTGGGGGCGACGGAGGGACGTACATGTGGCGCCAGAGTAGCCACCTCGGCAACCACGTATCATTAATGTGGGCGGCAGATGGACGGACGGACAATACTTGTGTCATTTGAAGGAGGAGCAATCGCCTGCACCGGGAAGCGGGGCGGGCGGCGCTGACTGTTTCGGGCGGAAAGCGCGCGCGGGCGAGGAGATGACTTTATTTGGAGAGGATGACAATGGGGACCCACCAGGGCCATAGCCTCACGTACGCAAGTGCCTTCTTATTATATATATATATATATATATATATATATAATTTATTTTGCTTCCTCCTGGTTTCCTAACATCACTGTCCCACACCATTGTCAACCTATGTACTCCCTCCTTTCCGGTTTATAGGGCTTATCTCAAAATTTTAGTTTTTCCATTTTATAAGGCTCAATTTGGTTGTTTTTCATCACATGTTCAGATTACAAGGTGCTTTAAATCATTGCATGCAAGTATTAAGAAAAAATTGACCAATGCATGTACTTTATGCATGCATGCATTGCAATTAATGCATTGATAAACATAATTTTTTTAGGATAACAAGAGCATTAATTAGGTGCTTTTGTAAAACTACAAAAAGTATTCCACCACTCGCCATCTACCTTGATTGGTGAGATTTTTGAATTGAGCACTATAAACCGGAAAGGAGGGAGTAGTCAATAAACGAGAGAATTGCACAAGAAGCGGCCGACAGCTGGGACCAAGCAGCTCGAGCAGTATTTGTGTTTTTGAGGTGTGAGCATTGCATAGTTTTTTGAGGTTTAGCCCAGATATTAATTTTTCTCCTCCGAACAACAACGAAAATATCGATGCAGGTATTAACTGGGCGGGCTGTGACCCGTCTAGCCCAGTCCAGATATCCAGCCCAGGTATTAATTTTTTTCAAGCTAAAAATGGCTAGCCCAGCTATACTTTTTTTAGGAATACCCAGGCAAGGTCAAGTTGTTATTCTCCGCCCCGCTGGGCTGCAAATCTTTCCTAGGAGGGATGCATTAGGCTTAACAAGAAAATGGGCTTTAAGAAATAATAAATGGGATGTAATTATAAAAATTGGGCAGTAACTATAAAAAATGCACCAAACACGTAATTACTTTATAAAATATTATTTTTGGATATTGGAAATTTTAATTTCATTAATTGTTGCGAGCACAATGTTTCGTTGGATTTTTATGTAATATAAATTTATATTGAAATTGTATTTAATCTGACTAGAAATTTCGGGATAAAAATATTTCGGGTCCCATCAAAATGTGGGAAATTTTATTGAATTCTGTTTTGAACTGTTGATTGAAATGGGCTGTACTTTTAACAAACTGTAAATGGGCTGTAGTAAATTCCATTAGAATTCAAAAATGGGCTACACATTTTTACACATCTCGAATGGGCTATAAGTTCTCTGCCACACACTTCTGGCCTTACTAAGTTGACGCGTCCCCTAAAAAACAGAGTTGACGCGTATGCAAGGCTTTGTCAACTTGTAGTCAACACACGGTTCTAGCAGCAGTGGTCGTTGGATGTCCATCCAACGGATGCCGTGCTTCTTCTTCCATCTTGGATATTCTAGCTTCACCCTCCCAAAAAATGATTCCTCCCCCTGACATCTGGGGCGCACCGTTTTGGAAGCTGACCTGTGGGCCTACTAAGTTGACGTACCAAGGGCTTTGTCAACTTAGTCAATATAAACGATTCTAGCTGCAGTGACCATACAATGTCCATCCAACGGACGTCGTGCTTCTTGCTCCAGCCGCCCAAAGCAGCACCGGTCGTGATGCCTGCTCCTGCCTCCCGTGGCCGGCTGTGCTGCCGTGGAGGCCTCACCGCCCCTACTACTCCCACCGCTGGCCAGGCCATCCCTCCACTCACCCACACCCCCTGTTATTCTGCAGCGACGGCAGCGCAGCCGAACCAGTGAACCCTCGTACTCCTCTCCGCGTGTGCATCCACTGCCGTGTCTTCCCCAGCTCCGTGTCGTCCCCTTCCTAGGCCTCGCCGTCGTCCACCGCCGTGGTGCTCTCGTCGCGGCGTGGTCAACGTGGTCAAGGAACGACTTCCATCGGACGTGGACTATACGTGGAAAGGCTGACAGCTGGGTCCATGACAGCCGCAAGGAAGTGCCTCCTTATTACAAGCAAAATAATTATTCCTCCACCTGACAGCGGGACCCACCGGACGGGCCACCATATTTTGCGAAAAAAATGATTCACCCCCTGACTGCTGGGACCCACCAGCTACATCTTCGCACGCAAGGAAGTGCGTCTGGGGAAAAAACGATTCGCCCCCCTGACTGCTGGGACCCACGAGCTACACCTTCGCACGCAAGGAAGTGCGTCCGGGCAAAAAAACGATTCACCCCCCTGACTGCTGGGACCCAGCAGCTACACCTTCGCACGCAAGGAAGTTCGTCCGGGCAAAAAAACACAAAATGATTCACCCCCCTGACTGCTGGGACCCAGCAGCTACACCTTCGCACGCAAGGAAGTGCGTCCGGCCAAAAAAACACAAAATGATTCGCCCTCCTGACTGCTGGGACCCACCAGCTACATCTTCGCACGCAAGAAATTGCCTGACGGTCGGGACCCACCTGGTCGAAGCGTACGTAGCATTGTCATTCTGGTTGCAAACGTGTACGTACATATATACTGGTGGATGTAGAGGTGCGCACATGTCGTAGTAGAGGCGCGCACGTAGCATGTACATGTACGTACAGCGGCCAGGGTGCAAGAAAGAAAATACAGCCACGTATGTGTATATACGGGCGGGGTCTCGAACGCCTACTCGCGCATACGTACGGCCAGGGCTCGTGTACATGGCTGGGTCGGAACGGAGAAACAGTGTCGCTGTTGTGTTCATGGGGATGCAACGGAATGCGTCGTGTTAATGGGGAGGCAACGGAATCCGTCGTGTTCATCGGGAGGCAACAGGGCTCGTGGGAGCCAACCGGCTGGGTCGAAACAGAATGCGTGGTCGTGTTCATCGGGAGGGCTTGGACGAAACAGGCGATGGAAACAAGGTCTGGCGTACCGCACAACGGAGGAAACGGCCTTGTGTTCGACCGGCCACGTTCGAAATGTGATCCTGTTCATCGGGAGGGGTCTGGCGTACCGCAAAACGGAGGAAACGGTCCTCCTACGATTGAAACGGGGTCCTGTTGATCGGGAGGGGTGTGGCGTACCGCAAAATGGACGAAGCAGACCTCCTACGTTCGAAAAGGGTCATGTTGATCGGGAGAGGTGTGGCGTACCGCAAAACGTACGAAACGGACTTGTGTTGGAGCGCTACGGTCGAAACGGGGATCCTGTTCATCGGGGGGTGTGGCGTACCGCAAAACGGGACTCCACGGGATACTGTTCATCTCCACCGTTGACCTCCTCCAGCCTCCACGTGCTACCGTCGACCTCCTCCAGCCTTCACTGGCTCCTGTTCATCCATCCTCCACCGCGCGCTACTCCACCGGCTACTGTTCAACCACCCCTCCACAGGCACCCCTCCACCGTCTACTGTTCATCCAGCTCTCCACACCACGGGGGTCCTGTTCATCCAGAGGCAATGCCACCGCTCACTGTTCATCCAAGCCCCCCCTTCCCCCGCAACGCTCACTGTTCATCCAGAGAGGCGGCATCGATCGGCTTCAGTTAGTAGCAGTAGCGAAGGAATCGCTTGATCGGGTTCAGTTAACAGCCTCGATTGATCACTCGGGTTCAGTAACGCGTAGCCTGCAGTGCAATCGCTCGGGTTCAGTTAGAGCCCAACGCCTCGCTCGGGTTCAGTTAGAGCCAACGCCTCGCAGACACGCGCGTACGTGTACGAGAGAAACGCGCATCGCTCGGCCCCCGACCTCCCACCGTAACCGGGAACTCCCCGAAATTTTCCTCGCCCTCGCTTCTACCACGGTTTTTTCGTCATGGATGGCCCAAAGTATGTCATGCAGCTGCGTCTCTGGCCCGCCCAGGACGAAAAGCCCATTTTCTGTTATGATTTTTTGTCATAGAAGTAGGAGCCCACCACATCTATGATGATACCGGGTTTTGACACAATTATCGCCATAGAAGTGTCATATGTATGACAGGAAAAAAATTCGTTCGGCCCAAAATGTCACGAATGTGTCTTTTTTTTGTAGTGTATTGTACTTGCAAAACACTCACCGAAGAGAAATGTTGGGGCTGATGAGCTCGTGGTAAGCTTATACTTATCCGTCGTTGATCGGCCAATAGCCCAATCTCCTAAAATTGTAGGCTTAGTCGACACGTATACACTCAGGCCTCATTTGGTTCATAGGGTAGGAAAATCGTAGCAAAAGTACAGAGACGTACAACACAAAATCATAGCAGTACAGAAACGTACTCCCTCTGTTCCAAAATAGATGACCTAGGCGGGCTAGTTTGGCCTAGTGGGTTTCAGTGATATGACGTGGTACAGTGCCGTCCAGTCTTCACGTGTGGTAGCAGTATTGCGGGTACAGTAAGTTTTTTTGAAGAAGCAGAATACAATGAAGTCATGATGGTTCCTTCATCCGACCAACTTACAGTGGGAAAGGTTGGGCCTGCGATACGACCGGGGTAGACCGGGATAATTTTGTGCATGGCAGGTCGACCAGGATGGTCGATGTCCCACATGTCGGCGAATGAAACTATTCTTTCTGATATAGAGGACGAGCAACGAGTATTCATTGTTTATTTTTGATGAAAGCTATTGTCTCCACTGTTACGACGGAGGAGTGTGAAACACGGCAGCCTAGTGAACTTGGCATGTGCACCACTCCCTCCTTCCTCGTGTATACCATACTGTTGACTATAAGGTTGGCTATAAGGTTACAACTTTTTCTCACTTTCTCTCTATCTATTTCCTCTCAAATGTGTTTTACCTTTCTTTTTTTAGACACGATTTTTTTATGCCTCTTTTTTTAGAATTAGCTTTTTTATACCTAGGAGCACGTGTAGAGATGGGCTCTTGCATAGCCCACCCCTTGACTTTGTCAATGCCTCTCTCTCCTCCACATAAGCGGGCTTATAGCCCAGTATTTTACTGGTACTACTTGTTATGCATGCATGCGGCGGGCAACTAACGTCTGAGGGGGAGCGCGCGCGGGGAGGGGGGGTTGGTAGGCTAGGGCGGTCAGAAGCGGGCTTGGAAGCGGTCCGGACTCCCGCATGGCCCACCTCACATTATCACCATACATTTCTTAGAGTCCGTGCGCGGTGGGCGGGCTATCTCTTCTCCCTCCCCCGTCTCTTTCTTCTCAGCCGACGCCCGCCGAGCGATTAGATTTCGGCTATCGGCAGTTTATTCAATTGTAGTCCCACATGTCAGTGAAACTGCAAGACAATGCGTGTCCCCTCTGGTGAGCAGCGTGCGAGCCGGATTGTCCGGGGTGCGACACGTACGAGTCATAAGTGTGCCGCCTTTTCCTTTAGAACTTGCAAAGTGTAACATTTTCGTGAGATCAATCGATAGAAA
The DNA here is from genome assembly GCF_018294505.1 of Triticum aestivum. Lineage (NCBI taxonomy): Eukaryota > Viridiplantae > Streptophyta > Magnoliopsida > Poales > Poaceae > Triticum > Triticum aestivum. The sequence goes on from NC_057795.1 coordinate 234,106,325, forward strand.
TCCAGAACAGAATGACGAGGGCGGTGCTTTCCCACTCATTAGGCGGGCTAGTTTGAGTGATATGACGTGCTAAAGTGCCGTCCACTTGCTCCATTTTTATCTAAGCAAGAGTTTACACTCTTACGTGGGAGGAGTGCGAAACACGGCGGATCTGATTTTTATCGAGGGATAACTGTTCCCTGCCAAATATTGGAGCACTGTTAGCGATTATAGCATGATAGTTAGGGCATATCTAGTGCTGGCCCACAAATTTACACCGGCATCTATCCGAGGACACTGATGGATGCCATCCGATGCTGCCCGCATACCTTTCGACAACTATATGAACTAACCGGACGAAATTCATGCAAACAAAGCAAATTTCAAATTAACCGAATGAAATTCATTACATTTGGAAAAAATTTCCTGCAAACTGGACGAAATTCATTACATATTTCGCACAAACCGTACTAAAACCTACTGTAAACCTAATCTAAACGATCACCGGCGCCCGACCACCATGTCCGGCCATGAACCCGAGGAAGCCGGCCATTTCCTTTGCCTCCTCCTCATCCACCTCGATAACCTCCTCCTCTGGAGCACAAGGTTCTGAAGATTTTCGCCTCCACGTCGCCGTCAAGCGGCTAATCGGTCGCCGATGTTTACCCCACCAAGCTTGGCGTCGACTGAGTGGAGTAGCGTGGCCTTCCTGGGACCAGAGCAGCAGCGACCTACCGTGTACTACTCTTCCTCGCTTCCGCCTGCGCCCGCGCACACGCGCTGGCTTCGTGGTCGTGGCGGCTGAGGGCGGCCGGGGGGTGCCGACGATCTCCTTCGTCTGCTCCTGTGACAGTACGTCGAAGAGAGCTTTGGAGCGCGCCCAGAGTGGAGCCGCCGATGTCCTTCGTCTGCTCCTACGACAGTACGTCCAAGAGAGCTTTGGGGCGCCAGGAGGCCATGGTTGGAGTGGTGCCGCCAGAAGGAAGGGACCAGAGGAGAATGAGTGTGGGTCTTTGGCTATGGCTGGGAGCTAGGGCTCAAGTTAATATAGCGGGTGAATGGCAATGAGCCGCAGCAGACGGATGGACGGCTGGCGCCGGAGTAGGTTCGTCGGGCGTGAATGCGAACGCTGCTTCAGTGACTTAACTGCAGGTGCATTGTGCTACTAACATGTGGGCCCAATGGGCATCTGGCCCGCATGTTAGTGACACACCAACTGCACCTATAGTTAAGTCTAGTGAATGCGGCATTGACGTTCTAGAGAGATGGTGACCATTTCAGGCGGGAAGCACGCGCTACCGATGGAAGGGGTTTCGGTAGGCCAGGGCGGTCAGACACTGGCATGGTGGTAAAATGTGAACTCATGGATGACGAGCCTTTGAAGCATATGCGGAATGTATTGACAACCAGCCATCCATGAGGGAGTCCCGGATTAAGGGGTCCTCGGACAGCCGGACTATTAACATGGGCCAGATTGTTGGGTTATGAAGATACAAGATAGAAGACTTCTTCCCGTGTCCGGATGGGACTCTCCTTTGCGTGGAAGGCAAGCTTGGCGATTCGACTATGTAGATTCCTTTCTCTATAACCGACTTTGCGTAATCCTAGCCCCCTCTAGTGTCTATATAAACCAGAGGGTTTAGTCCATAGAGACAAGAACAATCATAATCATAGGATAGACTTCTAGGGTTTTAGCCATTACGATCTCGTGGTAGATCAACTCTTGTAATACTCATATTCATCAAGATCAATCAAGCAGGAAGTAGGGTACTACCTCCATAGAGAGGGCCCAAGCCTGGGTCAACATTGTGTCCCCCGCCTCCTGTTACCATTAGCCTTAGACGCACAGTTCAGGACCCCCTACCCAAGATCTGCCGGTTTTGACACCAACATTGGTGCTTTCATTGAGAGTTCCGCTGTGTCATCACCAGAAGGCTTGATGGCTCCATCAATCATCTACAACAACGCAGTCCAGCGGGAGATCTTCCTCCCTAGACAGATCTTTGTATTCGGCGGCTTCGCCCTGCGGGCCAACTCGCTTGGCCATCTAGAGAAGATCGATAGTTATGCCCCTGACCATCAGATTAGATTTGGAAGCCTGAATTTCGTGGCTGATATCCGTGGGGACTTGATCTTCGACGGATTTGAGCCCATGACGGCTGTCGCCTGCCACCATGATGAACATGAGCTAAATCTGTCATCGGACCGCGCTCAGGAGACAGCGCCCGTAACCGCTCTGGCCCGAGATCCAGAGCAGAGCGCACCGTCCGAGGATGGGATGCTCAACCCAGCCATGGAAGCCGCAGACTCAACGGCAATAGAGCCGCACACAGATCCAACCGCGAGTGGGCCCTGTGTCATCGGAACCTCAGATTCGTCTCTGTCCATATATTCCGAACCGCGTGCGTCCGCGCCCATCGAACCTGACCGGGCACCGATCGTTGAGTTCAGCTCCGCGGATATCTTCCGGCACTCGCCTTTTGGCGATGTGTTGAACTCATTAAGAGCCCTTTCCTTATCAGGAGAATGTCAGCCAAACTATGTCCGGCTTGTATGGGAATCTAATCATGGAGAATTTCGCTTCCCACCCACCACCCACTTCATTGCCACTGTGAAAGACTTAACTGACACGCTCGATTACGGCTCCGAGGACATTGACGGTATGGACGACGATGCCGGAGAGGAGCAGGCACAAAAACCACCACCCATAGGGAAGCGGACGGCTACATCCTCATACAATATATACATGGTGGACACACCTAAAGAGAAGGAGGCCGATGGTGATAACGGTATGCCTGTCGACGAACCTCACAAGCGTCGGCGCTAGAAGCGCCGACCTCGATATGGCAAAAGGAAAAACAGCAACATTGTCACGAACGACGATGATAATCGAACCAAACTGAGGACCCCGTAGACCCAGCACTGGAGTAGGACGCGCGAGAGGATGGCGAGCACCGTCTGGCGATGTTGTCTGACCGCAGCGATGCCGAAGATAGCAATTACCAACCTGTCTCCGAAGAGGAGATCAGCCTGGGCGATGACGAATTCGACGTCCCAGAAGAACCCTTAGAACAAGAACGCCTCCATCAAAGGCTTATCGCCACTGCAAGGAGCCTGAAGAAGCAGAAGCAGCGGCTTAAAGCCACACAGGATACGCTCAATGACAGATGGAACGAAGTGCTAGACACTGAGGAAAAATATGGCGGTAATCGCCAAACAAAGGGCTATCCTAAGCGTAAGTTGCTGCCCGAATTCGATGACGAGGCTATTGCACCTATACCGCAAAAAACAATACGACCGACAAGCCAGACCGACCACCTTTTGGTTGAGACAGAGCGGCTAGCAATTCCGCACACAAGCCCGCACCCCCTCCCCGTAAAGGAAGGGAGGTTGCGGCTCAGGACCAGAAACACGATCTACGTGAGGACCTGGACAAAAAGGCTGGCAAAACCAGGTCCATCTATGGATCCAGGAAACGTGCTCATACACGGGACCATAATTATCAAACCAAATATGCCGGTCATTTACCAGTTCAGAACCAATACCGAACATTACAACCATCGGACCCACGCCACGACATAGCCAAATACATGGGTGCCGTACACCCCCTGTGCTTCACCGATGAGGTGCTGGAACATGATTTTCCAGAAGGGTTTAAACCCATAAACATCGAGGCATATGATGGAACGACGGACCCTGCGGCTTGGATAGAATACTTTATTCTTCACATCCACATGGCTCGAGGAGATGATCTCCACGCCATCAAATACTTACCCTTCAAGCTAAAAGGACTAGCTCGGCACTGGCTGAAAAGCCTCCCTGAAAACTCCATCGGAAGCTGGGAAGAACTTGAGGATGCTTTTCGGGCCAATTTCCAAGGGACTTATGTCCGGCCCTCGGATGCAGACGATCTAAGTCACATCATCCAACAACCCGGAGAATCAGCCCGTAAGCTTTGGAACCAGTTTCTCACTAAGAAGAACCAAATCGTCGACTGTTCGGATGCCAGCCTTAGCGGCCTTCAAACACAGTGTTCGGGACAAATGGCTAGCCAGACACCTTGGCCAGGAAAAGCCAAGGACAATGCCAGCCTTAACTACACTCATGACCCGCTTTTGCGTGGGCGAGGACAGCTTGTTAGCCTGTAGCAGCACCAGTGATCCCGGCACATCTGAGGTCAGGGATGGCAATGGAAAACCACGACGCAACAAAAACAAACATCGGAAGAAAGCCCAGAGAATACATCAGTAAACACCGGATTTAGGGGCTCCAGACCCGGTCAATGGAAGAAGCCATTTAAAGACAATAAAGACGGTCCATCCAGCCTTGATAAAATTCTAGACAGGCCCTGCCAGATCCACGGCAACCCAGCTAAACCTGCGAACCATACCAACCGTAGTTGTTGGGTCTTCAAGCAGGCCGGCAAACTCAACGCCAAACAAAAGGGGAAGGGACCTCAAAGCGAAGACGAGGATGAATCTCGCCAGCCGAACACGGGGGGACAGAAGAAATTTCCACCGGAGATCAAAACAGTGAACATGATCTATGTCACTCATATCCCAACAAGGGAGCGTAAACGTGCACTCCGAGACGTCTATGCCATTGAGCCCGTCGCCCCCAAATTAAACCCATGGTTGGCATGTTCGATCACCTTTGATCGCAGGGATCATCCGACTAGTATCTGTCACCAGGGATCGGCTGCCTTAGTGCTCGACCCAATAATCGACGGATACCACCTCACTCGAGTCCTTATGGATGGCGGCAGCAGTCTCAATTTGATATATAAGGACACTGTCCGCAAGACTGGGATAGACCCGTCAAGAATCAAGCCAAGTAGCACTACCTTTAAAGGAGTTATACCGGGCGTAGAAGCCTGCTGCACGGGCTCTCTAACATTGGAGGTTGTATTCGGCTCTCCCGATAACTTTCGAAGAAAAGAACTAATCTTCGACATAGCTTCGTTCCGAAGTGGCTATCATGCACTACTCGGAAGAACGGCCTTCGCCCATTTTAATGCAGTCCCGCATTATGCTTATATAAAACTCAAAATGCCTGGACCACGTGGCGTCATTACGGTCAGCGAAAATATGGAGTGCTCTCTTCGTACAGAATAATACACGGCGGCTCTAGCAGTCGAAGCATAAAACTGCCTATTCAAGCAGAGCAGCTCATCGGTCGTTAAGACCGCGGGCACAACTAAACTTATTCAGTGCACACGTCAGTGCAACAGCTCATATAAACCCGAGCTCGATTAGCAGTTACGGCCCCATCGACCGCCCCATAAGGTGATAGCACATGTGCCACGTATACACAAATATACATTCAAAATTCCTTGGGTGGCGTCGGGGGCACACGGCACACAAAAATTCCATAGTTCGGCTCGACCCTATTCGGACTCCAGAAGTTATATTTCAGAGTTCATTAAAACAAACCAGCTTTATTTACGGCCACACCAGATTCTTCTACCTAGTTTTTCCCCCTTTTACAGATGGCCATCACACTATACCCTTCAAGGACACTTCACAACGGAGAAAACGGCGCAGACGTGCAGTAGGGCCCCGCATTAAGGTTTCTTTTTTGGATTAAGATATCGGCATTACCTGTAAATATACGGGTCGCCATACTAAAGTTGATGTTATAGAAGCAGCTTGGTTCATATTGCGTTTTGAGATTTATGCTCTCACCACCTGCGTTCTTTCCCCACGTCGAATTGCCATATGTGCCTTGATACCAGGGTCTATTACCAGGGGTTGTATTCAGCCTGGTATATATTGAAAAGTCCGAACACCTATAGGGAGTGTTCGGCGTCGTGAGTTTGGCCTTATATGCATCAGCTCCGAATCATGTCTTTGGTCAATAGTTGGGTTGCCCGGCTCCTATGCTTACTACCTTACGTTCCGCTATATCGGCTAGGGTAGTAAAGGGAGAACTACTACGATTGTGTCCTGGCTTGTCCGGATGAGCACCTCAGTAGAGAAAGCCGAAAACTGATTGTCATGATGTGGCGAGAGTTGGTCAACCACTCGATGACCCATCGGAATCTTCGCGATTCCCTCCATATTAAAAGAAGGACCGTTATTCTGGTCACGTATGTCAAACGCGCCATATTTGGATAAACACGAACATACCAGGGGCTATATCGTAGACCCACTATCAGACTCCTATGGCTAAGTGAAAGTGTTAAAGCCCTATAGTCCGATTGCCTGGTTCGCCGCACTGACACCTCCTTAACGGACCAAGACGTTGGGTCAAGTGTGATCAAGTGCTCTTCCGAACACCCCCGCGTTATACGCGAGGGGGCTGAAGCCGATGACTGATAAACTTTTAGATTATATATATATATATATATATATATATATATATATATATATATATACACACTATTCTGATCACGGGATCAGAATAATATTCTGATCACAACCTGACCTGCCCCGCTAGTAGTACGTTGAACTTCCCTGTGAACTAGGTTGAACTTCCGCCAACATTGCCGAAATGGGGCTTGCGATATATCGTTGGAAAGCTATGAACACCAATATCATGACCCAACTTAAATTTTTGGCAAAATATAAGCGGTTTAAGAGCAGTTTTGAAAACCGTTTTTTCTACGCGTAAAAAACGTGAATCGTATTTTCGATCGCATTTCTAAACCGTTTATCGGAATGAGGCATATAATATGGCATTGAAAAGCTGCTGCAAAACCGCTCCTTCCACATGTTGAAAGATTCTCTAATTCCCTATGGTTAAAGAGTAATTTGAAAAAACGTAAAATTTCGTAAACCGAACAGCTGAGTTCATTTTTTCGATGTCATTTCTAAATGGCTAATCCAATGGAGGCATATGATATGGCGTTGGAAAGCTTATGAAAATGCGCTACTTTTTCATTTTGAAAGTTTTTTTCTAATTTTGAATGGTTTAAGAGTAATTTAGAAAATGGTTCAAGTCCTATCGAGTCCGTATTTTTGAGCTAATTTTTTAACTGCGCGTCCGAATGCAGAAAATGATATGGCGTTAGAAAGCTTGAACAAATGTGAAACTTTTTGGTATGTATTGTTTCTCTCAATTCTTTACGGTTTTAAGTCAGTTTTGAAAATGGCAAAAAACGTATTTTCGCCGTAATTTCTACAAACTTTATCGGAATTGGGAAAATAATATGCCGTTGAAAAGCTACTGAAAATGCGAAACTTTTTCATGTTGATGCTTTTCTCAGATTCTCAGCCGTTTTCAAGTAATTTCGAAAATGGCGGGATCATTCGTTCTGCCTCTGTCGCGAAACAGATTCTTCGAAAATGCACTGCGTGAAGAACCTGAACTTCTCGGCGCGTGTACCTGAACTTCACTCTGTTTTTCATGTGATATTTTTGCTCGTAGGTCTCCATCCACTGCTCGTAACTCTCCATCCACTCACCGGAATTGAGCAAGTGATATACCGGTGGAAAGCTGCTGTAAGCACATAACTTTCCCATGTTGATCGTTTTTTCATACTCGCGACGATTTTAAAGGTTTTTCATCTGAAATTCATACACTGTAGTAGTTGAATTTCCTGTTGTTTTCAGTTGAACTTCTGTGACGTATTTTCGTTTGTAATTTTCTCATCCATTCGTCGGTGTTACACAAATGATATTTCTTTTGTACAAATCTCTCTCACAATATATTTTTTTAACTTTCTCCAGCGAAGGACTTGAACTTATAACAACAAAACTTTTAGCCTTTGTTTATTTATTCTTTTTTAATACAAAATGCACACCGTGTAGTACATGAACTTCGGGCAGTTATCAACCTGAACTTCTCTCGGTTACATGAAAATATTTGAGTTTTTTTATTAATTTTTAATCTGATTTTCTTAATATTTTTTTATGAATTTTGAAGCGCTCCATTTTAAATAGTTGAACTTCTCGTTATTTTATTTTTGAACTTCTTGTTTCCATTCTTTAATAACGAGGAAAATCTGAGTTTTCTATAATCATCGAACTTCTCCATCTTTTTAATATGGACTTCCTGGTTTTATTTCTTAAATTTTTATGAAATTTTGAAGCTTTCTGTTTTTAAAAGTTGAACTTCTTTGTTTTTTTATTTTTGAACTTCTTGTTTCCATCTTTAGTCTCGTCATTTGAACTTCTGGAGCAGTTCTTTCTGAACTTCACTATGTTTTTCATGTGTTGTTTTTTACCCGTAACTCCACAACCACTTAAGGAATTGAGCAAATCATATACCGATGGAAAGCTATTAAAAACACGCAACTTTGCCGTGTTCGATCATTTTTTCATACTGTTGACGATTGAAAAGAATTTTTTCAGTACATAAAAACATGTTTTAATTGGTATACATGAAACTTTTAAACCGTACATTGGAATGTAGCATATAATATAACATTGGAAAGCTTATGAATAGGAGCAACTTTTTCACGTAGACAGGTGTTACTAATTCGCTGTCGTTTGAGAGCAGTTTTAAAAATGGCAAAAATGTTGTTGCTTTTTCCTCTCTTTCTTAACATGTAATTGAAGGTCGAACGTCTCGTAATATAATTTTTGAACCATGCAGGGTGGAGCACGTGAACTTCTTGCAACAAACATTTTAGGCTTTTAATTTCGTATTATTTTATTCTCATCCAAAACGCATTCCGTATAGTAGTTGAACTGTTTGCTGTTTTCGCGTTGAACTTCGGCCACATATTCTTCAAAAAACAATGTTTTTAAATAAGCATCAAACATTTTTCTTCTAAATTGAACTTCATACTCTTATTTTTCTTCTTCTAGAAACGGGTAGCATTTGCGTTTTCTATATACATCAAACTACTCCCTTATTTTAATTTGAAATTCTTCATTTTATTCTTTAGTAACAAGGAAAACATGAGTTTTTTATAAATATTGAATATCTCTATTTTTATAATTTGGACTTCTTGATTTTTAAATTTTTAGTAACAGAAATATACTAGTTTTATAATAAATATTGAACCTCTCTCCTATTTAAATTTGAACTTCTTAATTTTTTTCTTTAGTAACAAGAAAAAATCTGAGTTTTTTATAACATTCGAACTTTTCTCTTATTTTAATTTGAACTTCTTAGAAGAAAATATTGTTTCTAAATAAGCATCAACCCATTCTTTTTGAATTGAACTTCATACTTATATTTTTTCTTAGAAACTGAAAGAATTTTGGGTTTTCTGTATACATCGAACTACTTCCGTTTTTTAAATTGAACTTCTTGGTTTTATTTATTCGGTAACAAAAAAAAACTAATTTTTGTAATAAACATCTAACCACTCTATTATTTGAATGCAGACTTCTAATTTTTGTAGAAATGGGGAAATCCATTATATATAAAAAAAATTGAACTGCTCTATTATTTTATTTTGACCTTCTAGAGTTATATTAGACACGTGAAAACTATGTTTTGGTTACAAACATTGAACTACTGTGGTATTTTTAATTGGAATTTTTGGTTATTTTTTAAAAAAGAAAGGGAAAAATGCATGGGATTTGTTTTATACAAAAATATGTATCTCTTTTGTGTTCTCATTATTTTTTCGGGGGCAAAATGGATGCAAAAGAAAAGAATTTATGGACGCACCATATATTGTGTACCTAACTTCGATCCATGTCCAAACAAAATTATTGAGCTCTTATATATCATACTAAAACGATAGTCTTTTGTAGGCATATAAAAAGTGTACAGAGCACGAAATCACATCCGATATAACAAAGTTTTTGTCGAGTATTTTTGTTTTGCATCAGACTTAACTCACATTCAAGCCACCACTACACATTTTTTATCCTTCGCACCACTTCACAATTTTTTTGCTTACACACTCTAATTGATTTTCGCTTCTCTCTTTTAGATTGATAAAAATGTAACTTTGTCATACAAGCTAGGAAGGAACAACTATTGTCAAAGAAAGCTAGTGACGGGGGAGGTTTGACCATTCACACAAAAAGAAAGAAAAATAATGTATGCAGAACTAACACTAGCATGAACACTTGCACATGGATAGAGAGAAAAATGCCATTTGCCGTTTCTTCAAACAACTGTAAGATTGCTGCGTAGTACACTGTTGTATAGCTGTAGTAGAACTTGTCATATCGCAGTAGTAGAACTTCAAAGCGACCGGCATATAGGCATCGTAGAACTTGGCTTATAGGCCCAGTAGAACTTCACCGTAGTAGGCACTTAAAGTGCAGAACACACACACAGAAAACGCTATAACTAATAATCCTAGCAATAGCAATTAGGAAGCAATGGCTAAGATACAAGGGAACAGAGATACGCCAAAAAAAACTTCTACTGGTGCACTGAGGCATTTTAGGCTTTTAGCAAACACGGCGTGTACACACAAACAACTGATGAATTAAAGAAGCAGAGGAGGTGCAATGGGTCGGAAGGTGCATGGGGCAAGAGTCGCACAAAGGGGACGGGCTGGCCAGGACGCGTGTAGCTGGTAGTTGGACCTCACCGTCGTGTGGCAGCGCTGCGAGCTGAGAGCCAGAACTCGACACCACAGGGAAGGCTTGAGCTGCGGCGACGACTTGCTGGGTAGCCATGGCTGCCTCGGGGGATTAGTATGGAGTATGAATCAAGCTCACCTCGCACGGCAGCGGCGAACGGCTACAGCTAGAGGCACTAGACTGCGACCAAGGAGTGGAGCTGGAGCATTCACCGTGGCACTCCGCGAGGCCCACCGGAGTTGTGATGTAGCTCCCTGCTCACACGCTGTGGCAGGGTAGCTGGTTGCCAGGCCGGACGGGCGGGGTGTCTATGCAGAAGGCGCGCTGGAGGAGAGCTCTCTCATGGCGGGATGGGAGGACGGGGGTGCGCTGGAGGGTCGCGCGGCAGGTCGCGTCAGAAGGAAGGGAAGTTCGGGCCGGAGGAGAGGGCAGGTCGCGCTGGAGTAAAGGGGGGCGGGTGGCTGCGGAGGTGATTGGGGCAGTGGGTAGCGGCATAGGTGGTCGGCGCGGCGGAGGGCGGCGGAGGAGGTGGTCGGGACGAAGGGTGGCGATGGAGGTGGTTGGGGCGGAGGTTGCGCGGGGCGATCTTGAAGGGAGCCGGCCAGCTTGTGGTGGCGGCGAAACCGGGGAGGCACCGGTGGTTGGGGAGGAGGCGACGTCGTTTGGGGACGAGGTGGGGGCGGCCGCGCCGGTTAGTGGGGATGTGGGGAGGGAGGCGACGGTGGCGGCGTGACCCAGGGAGGGAGGACGAGGTAGCGGCACGGTTGAAGGTCAGGGCGTGGCAGGCGTGCGGTTGGTGGCCGGGCTCCAGTTGGGGGCGGGGCGGCAGCCGCGTCTCCGGTTCTTGGGCATGGTGGCCGCGGCCGCCGGTTGCGGGAGGGAGGTGCGGGAGGTGGGGGATCGGGATCTGGGATGGTGGGGGATCGGGGGAGGTGGGCTGGGCTTTCTTTATATTTTCTTTTTGGTCATTGCCGGTTCGGGAGTTCGGGAACATGCCCAAGCCCTGTATATAGACACGATCCAAATAACTATTTTGATCCCGTGATCAGAAATGTTACTCTCTATATATAAACGGCCATACAGAAGGCACCAAAACTTTCTTGGGCAAAAGTATAAAAACATAGCTTTCAAACATATCATAATATTGTTTTTATGATTTCAGTACACTTCACTCGAACATAATATCTTTTGATCACTGACCCTCTATCGAGCGGGCACCTTCTAGGACATCTTCAAAATAATATATTGGCATGTTAGGGTCCTTGCCTTTGGGTGGACTCTGCGCTGCAATATCGTTGGCCTTCGTCTTCGCCCAATACGCCTTGACACGTGCAAGGGCCATCCGTGCACCTTCTATGCATGTTAACCGCTTAACAGCGTCGATACGCGGCACAGCATCAACAAGTTGCCGCACCAAACCAAAATAACTATTCGGAATTGGCTCAGTCGGCCATGGCCGGACGATGACGTCCTTCATGACAGTTCTGGACATCTTGTGGAGCTCGGCCCATTGGGCCATCTGTTCATTCAATAGTGGACGCTTTGGCATGTCAAATTGTGACCAGAATAGCTTTTCCATCGCATATCCTTCTTGCACGTGGAAAAACTGATTCGCATCAGCAACACTCTTTGGCAGGTCCAAAAAGGCGTCTGGAGAACTCCACGGTTGATTAAGCGGGGCATACTTCAGATCGCCAAACTTAGTTTGCAATAAAAAGGGCTTACCAGCCGCGATCTCCCCAGCTTGTCGGATCTCCTCCCGAGCTGCTCTAGACTCAGATCGGGCTTCCCTCGCCTCTTATAAGGCCTTGTCAAGATCGGCCGCTTTGGCTTTGTTATCTCTCTCAAGAACTTGGCATCGGCTACTGGCATCCTCCAGCTCAAGTGCCATAGTAGATATTCTCTCCTCGCACTGACGCCGAGCAATCTGCTCGGCCTTTAATTCGGCGGCTACCTTTTCGGCAGCCGCATTACTCATCCTGGCTTGCTCCTTGGCCCGGGCAACTTTAGCTTGAAGGGTCTCAACTGCGGCGGCACTATCTGCAGTTATGCATATACAAATTCTTAGTGTCACGCTCATTTCATAATACTAGCATATAGTGAGTGCCCCAAAGACATACCTTGCACCTAGTCGAGCCGCCTGTTAATAAGTGTGATGTCATCATCCGCTACATCAACTTTCTGCTTCAGATGTGCTACCTCTATAGCTTGGGCAGTTGCCACAGATGTACCAACCTGTGTTTCAATTAGTCGGATCATTTCCTAGGCATATATTTTTGATCCACTGATCGCCTCCCTTTGGATGTCAACCAGGGTCTTAGGGGATACTATCTATACACAGGTGCAATATGCATTTATAACATAAAAAAAATTACACTACGTACCTTGAAACCTCTTAGTAGGCTCGTAAAGGCTTCATTCAATCCGCTTTTCGCGGACCGAACTCTTTCAACCACCATACCCATCAAGGTACAATGTTCCTCTGAGACAGACGCATGTCGCAATATGTCCATCAATGTATCCGGCGCCTCCGGATCCGGAATAGGTTGCGTCGTCCCTCGGAACTTTGATAGTCCGGGACTTTTGTTGCTGGTCCCCGTGAGGGCCGCACACCCCGGACCCTGGACGGCCAAAGCCTTACCTTCGGGCCCGGTCTTCACTGCTCCTCGCTCCACTCATTGATCGGGAAAGATGCTCCGGGATGACACCTCAGCGTCATCTACCTTATCAGATAGGGAGATCTGTGGAGGCGTCTCGCTCTCCATCATCTCCGGAAGAAGATCCCCCGAAGAGGAGGACTGTTGAGGAGGGCTGCGTACCGAACTGCAAACATATACTTTAAATGTTACTGTAACATCCCAAAATTCTAAATTATTGAATGTTATATTAAATAGATAGTTTTGATTGCAGACAAAATAAGTACGAGTTTTATCTCGATATGTGGATATCCCAAGATTATGAAGGAAGGAAGTACTATTTGGATATAAAGAAGGTATGATGTTGGTAACATAGAGCAATAGTAACTCTCTGATGAGTCTGAGTAATCACTCGTAGTTTGATACAAATAGAAGGAAGGAAGACAATACAATTGGATGGATTTAAGAATGCTAGGAAGCTGGATGTTGGAATAATGATCAGTTGCCCCGATGATGAGTTCAAGGTTTACAAGTAATGAGGTGGGCCATAACCCACAGGCTCCAGGACCTGCCAAGAAGCAAGCACACTCTTGCTGAAGGAAAAACCCTAGAAGAGGATATGCCTTTATCAACCGACTATTTTATAGGAGCAGCGCAAAACCTGAGAGTTGTGCAGGAATGATAGATATTTGTTTGGCTTGCAGAATCCATGGATTTATCTGAACTTGGTTCATCGACAAGAGAAAGTATGCAATGCTTGTGAGGATGACCGAGTGTTAGAATGCGAGATTCGCTAAACCATATACAAGATAATGATTTGGGTGCGGGATGGATTGATCACCATACCGACTTACTCTTATTATTCGCCTTGCTATATGGGATGGTAAATCTGAGTGACTTACCTATAGTAGAGAGATGACGATCAAAACCTTGTTTAAACATTAGAATGGTATAACTATTTTTTCCTTGTACAAGGCAGCGATTGCAAATCGTATGATATACGGTGAGAATGAAGCCAGACCCGTTTCCTGCAGGAGAAACCATAAATTGTTGACCACCATGATATATCGATAGTTGTTTAGTATTGGCGCCAGACCCGTCAGCTAAGAGGACCCAGTCTCGGAATAACCTTACCAAGATGAAAGGACCGAAGAATTGAGGAAAAAGGTTATCCCGCTACCGGAAGAGCTAGAGAAGGAATTACTAAAGATTTTGAGAAGACCAGCCTTGTCAAGAATAGGGATGGAGTATGTGAGTTTTGATGGGACCGTAACCATGCTTCTAAGGGTGGTAGCACCCCAGACCCCCTGTGTTGATCAATGGATTTTGGGAAGACCCCCAAACCCAACCTATTTCTTTCTAGCCTCTCCGAATCTCGAGGACGAGATTCATTTTAAGGGTGGTAGGTTTGTAACATCCCAAATTTCTATATTTTGGAATGTTATAGTAAATAGATAGTTTTGATTGATTGTTTGATTGATTGACTGAAACTGACTGAAATTTGAAACTTTTGAAAGTTAACTCAGAGGGAATAAAAGGACTTTCCCAAACTTTCATCTTGATTTTATGGTATCTGTGAATTCAAATTCTTTCAAATACAAAACCCTAGAGAGAAAATGGCATGACTTCTTCCATTTAATAAACGAAAAGGGTTTTGAAAAGGTTTTGAATTTCATTTGGAAATATTTTTCAAATTTAGAAACTTTAAGCAACTCGATGATTTTCATGAGAGAAGATAAAATGACTTCTTCAAAACATATGAAATATGAGTTGGGAGTTTAAAAGAAATCCAATTTAAAATCCTTTTGAAATTATTTTCAATTGGGAGTTATTTGAGTTTTATTCAAATTATTTTTCTCCAAAAATAAAATATATGGAAATTAGGGTAAAATGATTCCCTACTTCAGAAAATTGGAGAGAAATAAATTTCAAATCATTTTGGTATTTCTAAAATGATTTTACTGGATTTTATTGCATCAGTAGCACTCTTTGTTTTATTTAAATTTTTGCGTATTTTATTTGATTCTACAAAAATGTTCAGCTTGTAGGAAATCTTTTTCTGAAAATTTTGATATATTATATGCCTATAGTTTTGTTTTATTTTATTTAGTTTATATTATTTTGTTTCTTGTCTGTAAAAATTGTTTAAATAAAAGAGAAGCCCACCGACCGCGCCAGGCCAGGCCACCCGGCCTAGCCCAGCAGCGGCCAGCGCCCGCCAGCCCAGCAGCAGCCTCCCTGTGCAGCGCCCGCGAACCGCCTCCCGCTCCCTCGCCCGCTCGCAGCCCCGATCGACCGCCGCCTCTCTCTCTCACGGATAGGTGGGTCCCACTTGTAGGGTTCGTCACCAACCTCCCGCCGGAGTCCCGCATGCGCACGACTCGTCGGCCGACGCCGAGTCCGCTCGGGACTCTTCCTCGTGCCTCGACCCTTGCCCAAGCCATGCCTCCTATAAATACCCGAGGCCCCAGCCCCATTTTCCCCATCAAACCACGCCACCACCGCCTCCCCACGCCCCGCACAAACCTCGCCGGAGCTCGAGCTCCGATGAGATCTGACATCGTTGCCCCGCGCCCCACCGCCATTGTCGACCCTCGTCGACACCACCGTCGCTTTCCCCTCGTCGTGCCGAACCTCCCTGTGCCCTCACCCAAAGCCGCCGCCCCGGCCGGACCAGAGCCTCCACCGTCGTGTTCTTCTTCGCCGCCGCCGCCGCCGATGCGGTAAGTCGCCGTCGCCACCTCCACCGTCCGATCTAGAATAGACGGTCTAGATTAGATTAGGTTTTTTTATTTTCGAACTGTTATCCCTTAGTTAGAGGACGTTCGCTGTATAGTCTACGCAGCGAACAGTTTTCAGCCTCTAACAATCTGACACATGGCCAGGGACCTAGATGTAGTATTTTTTTTAGTTTAGTCCCTGATTTTCAAACAATCATAGTTTTTCAACCGTTTGTCCAAATTGAATGAAACCAACACCCACTTCTTCGTTATGATCCCCTCTATCCATATAATCAACTTAAACATGTTTTTGAAAGTTTTAAAATTTGAATTCAGATAGATTTTTATTCAAACTTCTTTTGATCATAACTTGAGTTTTATAACTCCGTTTGAGTTGATTCTTTTCGCAAATCGAAGTTCTTGAACTAAACTTTCTAATAAGGCCAAATTCATTCAATTTTGGTGCTGCTAGAAATTGTTTTCTGTTGCAAGAGTTATTTTCTTGGTTTTAGAGTTTTCCGAACTGTGTTCTTCATTCTTTCCGATTTTTTGAGTGATTGCTTATGTGTGGTTGCAATTGCTTGCTCTCGATAGATTGAATGGAGTGTGACGAATAGAACTATTAGGAATTATGAGTGCGAATCATCTTCATCAATAGTACAGGCAAGTTCACACTTTGATCATATCCTTTTCATACCTAGTTTTTTTATGCATTAGTTTCTACCCTCAAACATTGCATGGTTAGGAGTTGATATCATGTGGGTTTTGGGAAGTAGATGAGGTAGTACCTATTGTCCTGTTTATTATCAAGCCTTTGGGAGTTACTTCTACGTTTGCTTATATTGCTATGCTATGCTTGTAGACGTGGACTGGGTGAGTGTATCCATGACTGATGTGAGTATTGTTATTTAATGGTTAACTTAAGGTGGCTACTTTAATACACATCTGGGTGGATTGAGGCACCTGGGGAACCCAATGTTGCCTGTATTTTTTTCAAAATCCCGGGGTACCGCGTGATTCTCCTATAGACCGCCACCCAGACTCAAAGGGATCATGAGATTATTCATGATAGAAACTTCCGTGTGCAGCCACAAGCTATTATGGGCTCTAGAATAGTTGATTAAGTCATGTGAACTCTTATAGTGGTAGACTAGCAGATGTAGGGGAAAGTAGGTGTAACTGTCTACCCATCGTAAGGTGCTAACGCTTCTGAAAGACTGTGTCTCGGTTATCCATTTCTCAAACACCATGTAGTGCGAGAAATCCAACGGAGGAGATCGAGTCTTGTGGGGAAAAAGTGTGCAAACCTCTGCAGAGTGTAGAAACTAATCATGGTTAGCCGTGTCCCCGGTTATGGACATCTTGAGTATCTGGTTCTTGGATTATCATGTTGATCTCATCACTCTATAATTAAATTGTTGGGTTGTTAATGATTACTTTTAATTGGGATTGAGAGGGGGTTTACCTTCTCAATGTTTTCAACCAACTTTGTAGTTAAATAAAATATATTCTTTTGTAGTAGGGAAAAATTGGCTTTTCACAAAAACATTATAAACTTAGAGCTTTCCACCAGCCAAATATGCATGTAGTGATAGCTATTATTCATCATTATCCTATGGTGTGAATTTGCCAGTACATTCAATGTACTGACATACATGGCTGCAACGTCTTATGTTGCAAGAATTCTTACGATGAGTAAGTGATACGTTAGGGTTACGATTTCTACACTCAACTTTGCCGTTGGTGTTGATGGGAATCCCCAACCTTGTTACTTCCGCTATTTGGAATGAGGTAATAGTATTTATGTTACTTTATACATGTGATTTACCTCTGTTATAAATCCTCGAGTACTGTGTGTGTCAGCATAACGATCCAGGGATGACACTTAAGCACAGAGACTTGACTGTCTGAGGTCAGGTCGCTACAAGATGGTATCAGAGCACATGTTGACTGTAGGACGTGACCCTAGAAACTGGCAAGCCCACAGGAAAGATTTTCTCTACAACTTTCTTTTCAAAAAGATCTTTTACCTCTCTTCTCTTCTGAGCTTATTAAAATATTCCCTTCAGTAAGATCATTCCCCTTTCCCCTTTTGACCACGTGAAGATTCGACTGATGAGACCACTTCAAGGAGTACAAGATATCGAACAACTAAGACCACTTCGGAATGAAGAGGATTTTACCGTACCTTATACTAATGGAAACTGCAACGGTTGAAACTCCGAAGACTAGGAGAATTTGAAGGCTCTAAAGAATTCCCAGATTGGTATGACCTAGGAAAGCTACCCTTATGGAACTTGTGAGACTATTGGAGCTGTCAATACCCAAGATCAAGATGTCGGAGAAAGACCAGAACATGGAGCATTAGAAATCAAAGTTTTTGTCAAGAAAACCATAAGGCAGGAGATATCAACTATAGAATGATAGCTCATGACAATGACAAGGGAAGAAACACGGCTATCCATGATGTTATCGCCCGCTTATGCTATTGTCACTGAGCTGAGTTAAGCATGCATATGCATGGAAGGATTGGACGGTAGAAGGCTGATGGAGCATCTGTCAGCAAAGGATGCAGTTTTAATGTAGTTGATGTATCACCAGGATCTGGAGTATTACATCAAGAAGTTTAGGGTGGATCTGCACGAAGCCGTATTTGACAAGAAAGCAGTTCGTGAAGAACTCAGGACCCAGAAGATTAAAATAGCCAAGCTGGAGGAGCTAAACCTCAAGATACCAGAGATTTGTCAGGAACTAAAGGACAGTAGAACCATGGCTCATGACAAAGATATTCAAACCCAGAAGCTGAAAGTAGCCAAGCTGGAGGATCAAAACCTTGAGATACCGGACATTCTTCAGGAACTGGAGGATGGTAGTACCATGGTTCATGCCAAGGATGTTGAAACCCAGAAGTTTGGAACACAACTCCAAAAATATTAAAGGACGTCATGAGAGACTTCGCATCAACAAAGATCTGGCAGAGGAATTTGAGAAGGACAAGCACGACCGGAAGAAGTCATCGGAGACATGAACAAGAAGAGTTTGGCGACTTTGAAGATTTATTGACCTCTAGAAGACCAAACCCCTGTTATATACCTACGTTAGATGCGATGATTGTGAGCTGTTATTTGTTTTTTGTTTTTCCGACAGCCACAATAAAATCTTTCTTTTCAAAACTATTGTGTGTATCTCTTCCTCTCTATCTGTCTTACCTCACCCCAAAAACCCTGGACCCAATAGAGGATGAATGGAGATGAGCTCATATTATCTGGACCAATGAGTCAATTGGAGACGGACCGATGGATTCAAAACATGGAGGATCACATGAAGAATAACCCTATAGCCGGAAAGGATATGGCCCAATATGCTCTTCAATGCTTTGAAAGAGGTGCTGCTACTTGGTGGAGGATGTACCAAAACATCAATGGATGGCAAGGAGTAACCACTTAGAAGGAATTTAAGTTGACTTTGCTCAAGTCTTGGTTTGTCTCCCAGAAACTGAAGCCTTATGGAAAGGATATGAAGAAACTTTGTGCATGCAAGCTCTGTGGAGAAATAGGACACAACCATAAAGAACACAAGGATGAATGTCCTAATTGTGAAGGAAGTCACCCAGCAGAAGAATGCCCAACTAGGCAGATTACTAGTTTCTTGTGTGAAGGAACTACCCACTACCCTGCCCAGCGTCACATTTACCCCATGGTACAAAGAACCGTACAACAGAACAAAGAAGTAATGAAAGGAGCCCTTATGGAAATTTTAGAAGAACCTGTGATGAAGGAAGAGGTGGAGGACACACCCAAAGAGGACCCAATTAAACCCTGCACCAAGTCATGCTATTAATGTGGAGAAGAAGGACACATCTCCCAAAATTGTCTGAATGGGGATCTAGTAGAATTCCCGACAGAGGAAGTAGAGTATGACCCACAGGAAATAGAAGCCCTGATTGGAACGGAAAAGTGCAGGAAGAGAAGTAGATTGGATACCAAGAAGGACCTGAGTCATATCACCTGTTTCAAGTGCAAAGATTCAGGGCACTACTTCAGCGTTGCCCAAAAAGGAAACCTCGAGACTTGTCAGAAGTGATATGTTTTCGTTGTAATGAAGCAGGGCACTTTACCAGAGATTGTCCCAACAAGAAGGAGGCTTGTGCTAAATAGTTGAGTATGTGAGAAGTATAGTAGAAGTAGTGAGAACATTTTTATTGAGGTGCTGGGTTAAGGCATGTAATGGAAATGCAAGAGATTGTAATAATTTGAGAAGCAATAAAGTTGGCATCATTGGAACTAATTTGGATCTTATGAGTTGTTACTCTATGAAGAAAGATTTTGACCAATTTCGAGGATATGAGAAATATGGTCTATGGATGAGTTTGTGCCATTCAAGGGTGGTAGTAATTGTGAGAACCCTTGACCCCTGGTAAAGAAAATGATATTCCATGAAGTGGACTACGGACGAAATAAGTACAAGTTTTATCTCGATATGTGGATACCCCAAGATTATGAAGGAATGAAGTACTATTTGGATATAAAGAAGGTATGATGTTGGTAACATGGAGCAATAGTAACTCTTTGATGAGTCTGAGTAATCACTCGTAGTTTGATACAAATAGAAGGCAGGAAGACAGTACAATTGGATGGATTTAAGAATGCTAGGAAGCTGGATGTTGGAATAATGATCAGTTGCCCCGATGATGAGTTCAAGGTTTACAAGTAATGAGGTGGGCCATAACCCACAGGCTCCAGGACCTGCCAAGAAGCAAGCACACTCTTGCTGAAGGAAAAACCCTAGAAGAGGATATGCCTTTATCAACCGACTATTTTATAGGAGCAGCGCAAAACCTGAGAGTTGTGCAGGAATGATAGATATTTGTTGGCTTGCAGAATCCATGGATTTATCTGAACTTGGTTTGTCGACAAGAGAAAGTATGCAATGCTTGTGAGGATGACCGGGTGTTAGAATGCGAGATTCGCTAAACCATATACAAGATAATGATTTGGGTGCGGGATGGATTGGTCACCATACCGACTTACTCTTATTATTCGCCTTGCTATATGGGATGGTAAATCTGAGTGACTTACCTATAGTAGAGAGACGGCGATCAAAACCTTGTTTAAACCTTAGAATGGTATAACTATTTTTTCCTTGTACAAGGCAGCTGTTGCAAATCGTAGGATATACGGTGAGAATGAAGCCAGACCCATTTCTTGCAGGAGAAACCATAAATTGTTGACCACCATGATATATCGATAGTTGTTTAGTATTGGTGCCAGACCCGTCAGCTAAGAGGACCCAGTCTCGGAATAACCTTACCAAGATGAAAAGACCGAAGAATTGAGGAAAAAGGTTATCCCGCTACCGGAAGAGCTAGAGAAGGAATTACTGAAGATTTTGAGAAGACCAGCCCTGTCAAGAATAGGGATGGAGTATGTGAGTTTTGATGGGACCGTAACCATGCTTCTAAGGGTGGTAGCACCCCAGACCCCCTGTGTTGATCAATGGATTTTGGGAAGACCCCCAAACCCAACCTATTTCTTTCTAGCCTCTCTGAATCTCGAGGACGAGATTCATTTTAAGGGTGGTAGGTTTGTAACATCCCAAATTTCTAAATTTTGGAATGTTATAGTAAATAGATAGTTTTGATTGATTGTTTGATTGATTGACTGAAACTGAGTGAAATTTGAAACTTTTGAAAGTTAACTGAGAGGGAATAAAAGGACTTTCCCAAACATTCACCTTGCTTTTATGGTATCTGTGAATTCAAATTCTTTTCAAATACAAAACCCTAGAGAGAAGATGACATGACTTCTTCCATTTAATAAATGAAAAGGGTTTTGAAAAGATTTTGAATTTCATTTGGAAATATTTTTCAAATTCAGAAACTTTAAGCAACTCAATGATTTTCATGAGAGAAGATAAAATGACTTCTTTAAAACATATGAAATATGAGTTGGGAGTTTAAAAGAAATCCAATTTAAAATCCTTTTGAAATTATTTTCAATTGGGAGTTATTTGGGTTTTATTAAAATTATTTTTTATCCAAAAATAAAATATATGGAAATTAGGGTAAAATGATTCCCTACATCAGAAAATTGGAGAGAAATAAATTTGAAATAATTTTGGTATTTTTAAAATGATTTTTACTGGATTTTATTGCATCAGTAGCACTCTTTGTTTTATTTAAATTTTTGGGTATTTTATTTGGTTCTACAAAAATGTTTAGCTTGTAGGAAATCGTTTTCTGAAAATTTTGATACATTATATGCCTATAGTTTTGTTTCGTTTTATTTCGTTTATATTATTTTGTTTCTTGTCTATAAAAATTGTTTAAAAAAAGAGAAGCCCACCGACCGCACCAGGCCTGGCCACCCGGCCCAGCTCAGCAGCGGCTAGCGCCCGCCAGTCCAGCAACGGCCTCCCTGCGTAGCGCCGAACCGCCTCCCGCTCGCCCGCCCGCCCGCTCGCAGCCCAGACCGGCCGCCGCCTCTCTCTCTCACCGACAGGTGGGTCCCTTTTGTCGGGTTCGTCACCAACCTCCCGTCAGAGTCCCGCATGCGCACGACTCGCCGGCCGACGTCGAGTCCGCTCGGGACACTTCCCCGTGCCTCGACCCTTTCCAAAGCCACGCCACCTATAATACCCGAGGCCCCGACCCCATTTTTTCCCCATCAAACCACGCCACCACCGCCTCCCCACGCCCCGCACAAACCTCGCCAGAGCTCGAGCTCCGAAGAGATCTGCCGCCGTTGCCCCGCGCCCCACCGCCGTCGTCGACCCTCGTCGACATCACTGTCGCTTTCCCCTCATCGTGCCGCACCTCCCCGTGCCCTCACCCAAAGCCGCCGACCACCGGAGCCGCCGCCCCGGCGGGACCAGAGCCGCCACCGCCGTGTTCTTCTTCGCCGACGCCGCCTTCGCCGCGGTAAGTCGCTGTCGCCACCTCCACCGTCCGATCTAGAATAGACGGTCTAGATTAGATTAGGTTTTTTTTTCGAACCGTTATCCCTTAGTTAGAGGACGTTCGTTGTTTAGTCTATGCAGCGAACAGTTTTCAGCCTCTAACAATCTGACACGTGGCCAAGGACCTAGATGTAGTATTTTTTTTAGTTTAGTCCCATATTTTCAAACAATCACAGTTTTTCAACCGTTTGTCCAAATCCAACGAAACCAACGCCCACTTCTTCGTTATGATCCCCTCTATCCAGATAATCAACTTAATAATGCTTTTGAAAGTTTTAAAATTTGAATTCAAACAGATTTGTATTCAAACTTCTTTTGATCATAACTTGAGTTTTATAACTTTGTTTGAGTTGATTCTTTTTGCAAATCGAAGCTCTTGAACTAAACTTCTGATAAGGCCAAATTCACTCAATTTTGGTACTGTTAGAAATTGTTTTCTGTTGCAAGAGTTATTTGCTTGGTTTTAGAGTTTTCCGAACTGTGTTCTTCGTTCTTTCCGATCTTTTGAGTGATTGCTTATGTGTGGTTGCTATTGCTTGCTCTCGATAGATTGAACGGAGTGTGACGAATAGAGCTGTCAGGAATTATGAGTGTGAATCATCTTCATCAACAGTACAGACAATTTCACACTTTGATCATATCCTTTTCATACCCAGTTTTCTTATGCATTAGTTTCTACCCTCAAACATTGCATGGTTAGGAGTTGATAACATGTGGGTTTTGGGAAGTAGATGAGGTAGTACCTATTGTCCTGTTTATTATCAACCCTTTGGGAGTTACTTCTATGTTTGCTTATATTGCTATGCTATGCTTGTAGACATGGATTGGGTGAGTGTATCCATGACTGATGTGAGTATAGCTATTTAATGGTTAACTTAAGGTGGCTACTTTAATACACATCTGGGTGGACTGAGGCACCTGGGGAACCCAGTGTTGCCTGTATTTTTTTGGAAATCCCGGGGTACTGTGTGATTCTCCTATGGACCGCCACCCAGGCTCAAAGGTATCATGAGATTATTCATGCTAGAAACTTCCGTGTGCAACCACAAGCTATTATGGGCTCTAGCATAGTTGTTTAAGTCGTGTGAACTCTTATAGTGATAGACTAGTAGATGTAGGGGAAAGTAGGTGTAATTGTCTACCCATCGTAAGGTGTTAACGCTTCTGAAAGACTGTGTCTCGGTCACCCGTTTCTCAAACACCATGTAGTGTGAGAAATCCAACGGAGGAGATCGAGTCTTGTGGGGAAAAAATGCGCAAACCTCTGCAGAGTGTACAAACTAATCATGGTTAGCCGTGTCCCCGGTTATGGACATCTTGAGTATCTGGTTCTTGGATTATCATGTTGATCTCATCACTCTATAACTAAATTGTTGGGTTGTTAATTATTACTTTTAATTGGGATTGAGAGGGGGTTTACCTTCTCAATGTTTTCAACCAACTTTGTAGTTAAATAAAATATATTCCTTTGCAGTAGGGAAAAATTGGCTTTTCGCAAAAACATTATAAACTTAGAGCTTTCCACCAGCCAAATATTCATGTAGTGATAGCTATTATCCATCATTATCCTATGGTGTGAATTTGCCAGTACATTCAATGTACTGACCTACATGGCTGCAACATCTTATGTTGCAGGAATTCTTACAACGAGTAAGTGATACATTAGGGTTACGATTTCTACACTCAACTTTGCCATTGTTGTTGATGGGAGTCCACAACCTTGTTACTTCCGCTATTTGGATTGAGGTAATAGTATTTACGTTACTTTATACATGTGATTTACCTCTGTTATAAATCCTCAAGTACTGTGTGTGTCGGCATATCGATCCAGGGATGACACTTAAGCACAAAGACTTGACCGTCTGAGGTCGGGTTGCTACAGTTACCCTCACAGTCAAGAAAGAAGGGAATATGCTTAAAACACTTTGGTTCGCTTACGATTCGGCTAAGGGCTTATCTTTGCGGAGTGACTGCATGACAACGTCACCCCCTGACTGGGATATCTTCCCCCGCTTAGAAGATTCTCTCTTCAAGTCTTTGGAGGCGGTCCTTTTCTTCCCATAAGGAGAAGGGATGTCAGCTTGCCTTTCCCTTCAGCCTTCGGAAGTGGAAGTTCCAATCTCCCCGGACAAATTGCTCGGTGTACCTCCAGAATGGAGGCCACCTTGGGCCACTTCACTCTCCTCCTTATCCTTCCCCATCGGCACTTGATATGGTGCCGAAGCCAGCATCCTTGTTAACACCGAATCGGCAGAGTCTTCGGGAAGTGGAGCCGAACACCTAATTCTCTCCGCCTTCTTTATCCAGCCCTGGCCGAGTAGAGTTTTATCAGTACAACATTATGAGGAATTTGACTAAACTGTATTCGGGAGTTAAGTGCTTACCGGGGTATCTGGATGATTGCAGTCAAGACCGATGTCTTCTGTAGTGTCCGACCATTGTTTTTGTGCGCCAAAGAATAATTTCCACATCTCTCTGAGCATTGTGCCGGAGAAGTGCTGAAGGGTCCGTGGACCTTCCAGATTGAACTCCCACATATGGAGAGGACGCCGCTGGCACGGTAGGATCCGGCGGACTAGCATTACTTGGATTATGTTGGTAAGACCGGTGTCCTTTCCAATGAGGCTCCGGATGCGACTTTGCAATGTCTGCACTTCATGAACAGATCCCCAGTCCAGGCCCTTGTTAATCCATGATGCGATCTGTAATGGAGGGCCAGATCGAAACGCTGGTGTAGCTACCCACTTTTTACCATGGGGTTCGGTGATGTAAAACCACTCCCATTGCCATAGGTCAGAAGATTCTGCAAAGGAGCCCTTTGGCCAAGGAGAAGTGGCAAGATTACTTATTGAAGCACCTCCGCACTCCGCTTGTTTCCCGTCGATTACCTTCGATTTCACGTTAAAAGTCTTAAGCCATAAGCCGAAGTGTGGGGAAATACGGAGGAAGGCCTCGCACATGATGATGAACGCCGAGATGTGAAGAAAGGAGTCTGGAGCTAGATCATGGAAATCTAGCACGTAATAAAACATGAGCCCTCGAACATAGGGATGAAGAGCAAACCCAAGCCCTCGGAGGAAGTGAGACATAAACACGACCCTCTCTTTGGAACTGGGAGTAGGAATAACTTGCCCTTGAGCAGGAAGCCTGTGGAGGATTTCTGCAGTCAAGTATCTTGCCTCCCTGAGCTTTGAGATATCCTC
Organism: Triticum aestivum; assembly: GCF_018294505.1. Classification (NCBI taxonomy): domain Eukaryota; kingdom Viridiplantae; phylum Streptophyta; class Magnoliopsida; order Poales; family Poaceae; genus Triticum; species Triticum aestivum. The sequence goes on from NC_057795.1 coordinate 234,132,259, forward strand.
CTCTGTGACAGAAGAGGCCATCCACCGGCCTAGAAGGCTGGTCTGGACATGGCTGGAAGCTCAAAGCGACTGGATTGACCCTTGGGTGTTGAAACTTGAGGTGGGAGATAGAGGAAAGGATTGGCGTGGAAAGGAAAGGACAAGTCTTAGCCCTTTTTATCAAGGCGACGAATATCAAACATACCCTCCGCGGCCTTAAAACATGCCTATTCCCAAGGAATCATGCCAACAGAACGGTTGGGCTACCCACGCCCGTGTTGATGAAGATCCTGCAATAAGGGGACACGATCTCTGCTTTGACAAGACGTGCCAATAAAAACCGCCTCTCGAAACATGGAGTGGCAGGCCAGAAAATGATTCAAAATAATGGTCGGGTGATGACCTAATGTCATGCTACAAAAATTGTCAGCGGATTGGACTCGTGAAAATATTATACTCTCTATGGTTGTGTGTGGGATTTGCAGAGCCGGACACGATTCTTGTGTTAGAAATCTACTTTGAAGTATTCGGAGAAGGAACCCACCTTGCAATGCCGAAGACAATCTGCGCGTCGGACTCATCGTCATTGAAGCCTGGTTTAGGGGCTACTGAGGGAGTCCCAAATTAAGGGGTCCTCGGATAGCCGGACTATTAACATGGGCCGAATTCTTGGGATATGAAGATATAAGATAGAAGACTTCTTCCCCTGTCCGGATGGGATTCTCCTTTGCGTGGAAGGCAAGCTTGGCGATTCGGATATGTAGATTCCTTTCTCTGTAAATGACTTTGTGTAATCCTAGCTCCCTCCAATGTCTATATAAACCATAGGGTTTAGTCCGTAGAGACAAGAACAATCATAATCATAGGGTAGACTTCTAGGGTTTTAGCCATTATGATCTCGTGGTAGATCAACTCTTGTAATACTCATATTCATCAAGATCAATCAAGCAGGAAGTAGGGTATTGCCTCCATAGAGAGGGCCCGAACCTGGGTAAACATTATCTCCCCCGCCTCCTGTTACCATTAGCCTTAGACGCACAGTTCGGGACCCCCTACCCGAGATCCGCCGGTTTTGACACCGATAGTCCATGCAACCGCTCTTGTCGCCAGCTAGCCTTCGACGACCACCATTAGACACCACACAACCATGCATAACTTACGAATAATGGATGAATCGATCATACACACACTCGTGTGTAGTGGCACTGTGATTGGTCACTCACGATAGTATATACTCCGTACCATAGGACCCTCTCTAGATAGGTTGTTTTATAGATTGTCGTTGTGATGGACGATATACATGAGCAAGGCGCTCACGAGTATGACCGTTGGTGTTGAGCCAGGTCAATACATGCTCGGCGTTCGCATAGGCCTCCATCAAACATCTAAATAGTAATATCAGGCATCACCGGGGCGCGCAGGTGATGGGCTCGCCGTTTGTGTTGCGCCATGAGCAGGACTTTGATTGAGAGGGCGACGTGCATGCATTAGCATGGTTTGACAGCGTGAGTGTGAGTGTCTAACGCAAAGTATTCCATTTTCATTTGGCTGACGAGTGTGCATTGCAGCAACGAGTCCGTGGTTTGATTCCCCACATACGCATAATTTTGGTTTTTATTTCTTTCTCCACTGACAGGTAGGCCCGCATAGATAGATAAAGAACACGAGCTGATAAGGCGCATGCAGACTGTTTGACTGGTCAACTAGAAAAATACGGAGCTGTACACTGAGTCAGTGACCGTTTAATCACCATATCTTGTATACAATGATCAAAGTGGGCTATCAAGACAAATTTGATGACTGCCAATGCATTTTACTCGGTAATAAATGACTAGGATTGAAGGGGAATCCAAATTTCCTTCGTCTTCTGTCCTTGAGCTCTTGACAAACCAATGCACTACATGATTGTCCGGCCACTCCATCCCAGAGCTCTCACCAAGTGTCGTTCATGCCACCGCGCCGCACACTAACCGGTAAGGAAGCGATGGCATCCCGCCGCGCCGAGTTCCTCACCACCCATGACCGCACACAAAATGGTAGGGAAGCGATGGCATCCCGCCATGCCGAGTTCATCGCCGCTTGCGACCTCACACCTATGTGGGCGGAATTTGAAGCTACCAAGGCCGAATAGAGCAAGAGGCGGCCAAAGCCGCACAGATGAAGCAGAAAAGTCAAAACGCACTCAATAAAAGAGAGGCCCGCGGCCGCAAGAAAAGAGGACGCACACGCTGTTGTGGAGAGGTCGGAGGAGATCCAAGCACTATGGGGTGTCGCCGACAAAGTCGGGAAGGAGAACGACGGCATCTGGCCAGCATGTGAGAAGTAGTAGTACTAGTAGTTTGTGTGTGTGTGTGTGCAGAGAAAGGAATCTTCATATCCGAATCGCCAAGCTTGCCTTCCACGCAAAGGAGAGTCCCGTCCGGACACGGGACGAAGTCTTCTATCTTGTATCTTCATAGCCCAACAGTCCGGCAGATGCATATAGTCCGGCTGTCCGAGGACCCCTTAATCCAGGACTCCCTCAGTAGCCCCTGAACCAGGCTTCAATGACGATGAGTCCGGCGCGCAGATTGTCTTCGGCATTGCAACGCGGGTTCCTTCTCCGAATACTCCAAAGTAGATCTTCAACATAAGAATCGTGTCCGGCTCTGCAAAACAAATTCCACATACCACTGTAGAGAGTATAATATCCCATGAGTCCAATTTGCTGACAACTCACAACATGACATCACGCCACGGCCCGGTCTTTATTCGAACCGTTTTTATCCTGCCCCTCTGTATTTCGAGGCGCAGTTACATTGGCATGTCTTATCAAAGCAGAGATCGTGTCCCCTTATCACGGGATTCTCATCAATGCGGGCACGGATAACCCAACTATGCCATCAGTGCGGTGCTTGGGAAATAAGCGAGCTTTAGGGCGAGTGGGGAGGCACATGATTTTTACTACCTTTATAAAGGGATAATGATTCCTTCTTTCACGCACTCCTTCTTCCTCTGCTCATTCATTCTCGAGCTCCAGCGCCCAAGCACCCACCTCTTCCGCCTCAAAAAGCACTCCAACCATGTACGGATCCGGAGCACAAGGCAAGTGGATGGCCTCCTCCATCAAGGAGAAGGATATCAAGAAACTCCGGGAGGCCGGATACTTAGCCAAGACGGTCAACCATCGGCTCCCAGCCAAGGGACAAATTGACCCTACCCCAGAACTCCAAGAAAGGGTACTGTTTATTTCTCACTTCGTTCACGGGCTGGGATTTCCCCTCCACCCATTTGCCCGCAGACTGATGCATTATTACGGGCTGGACTTCCATGATATGGCCCCCAACTCCATCCTCAACATATTAGAATTTATTATCGTGTGTGAGGCCTTTCTCCACATCCTACCCCATTTTGGGTTATGGTTGAAGACTTTCAATCTGAAGCCGAAGGTGGTGAGCGGTCAACAAGCGGAGTGCGGAGGCGCTATGGTGGGCAAGATGCCCAATGTTATCTGGCCCGACGGCTCCTTTGTGGAGAAGGTGATGGGGTGGCAGTCGGGGTGGTTCTACATCATCGAGCCGCGCGACTCTAACTGAGCGGCGGCCACCGAATTCCGGTCCGTAGTACCAATGCGGCTCACCTCCTGGCAAGAGAAGGGCCTGCCTGGGGCTCTTCGGACGAAGTACCTGGGCTCCAGATGTGCATCTAGAACATGATAAACAAGAAAATCAAGCTTGTCAACGTGGTACAAGTCATGCTCATTCGCCGAATCCTTCTGTGCCAACACCGGTCCTGCAATTTGTGGGAGTTTGATCCGGCCGAGCACCAGACGCTGCTAGAGCTCTTCGGCACAACGCACGAAGATATCTGGAAAGTGCTTTTTAAGGCTAGAGAGACACCACCGCCCATGATCGAGGATCGTGGGCTTAGCTCAAAACGCCAGGCTAATCCGGTAAGTTTTTTCATGCTTTCAAGGTATATCCTTTACTGGCATATCTGAAGGAGGAATCTAAGCCTCCCTACCAATCTTTCAGGCCTGGGTAGAGATAGCGGAGCAGATTAATTGTTCGGCTTTGCTGCCCGAAGATCCAGAAACGCCTCTTCTGACGAAGATGTTGTTTCCGGCGCCCTATGAGGTGCCGGAGAAGAAGGCCAAGAAGAAGGCCCCGGGGACCAGAACCGGTCTCTGTCGCAAGGGCACTTCGGATGTGACGTCCGAAGACGCCGAGACGCATTCCTCCACCGAAGACGACGAGGAAGAGGAGGAGGAAGAAGAGATCCGTCCCCCTGCTGGAGGGAGAAAGAAGAGCAAGGCCTCCACACATGGGGAGGCCGAGGTGTCCAAGAAGGGGAAAACTTCCCATTAGGACAACTCCGCCGCGGATACTAACAGTGACGGGGAGTGGGAGCCCAGGGTCAAGCCCCTAGCCAGCTCGTAAGTGTTCGGACACAGTAATAATCCGGCATTTCTACTTTATTGTTTTTAATGTGCTCGATCATTCCCTTGCAGCCCAGCCCGGTCCAACATTGCATTGTCCTCCTCTTCGGAGGGGATTGCTGGACCCGTCGGTGATGAACAGTGGGTCCCTTCCAACGGCCTCCTCCCCCAAGGCCACGGACAACACCAAGGTGTTGTCTCGAAGGATCCTAGGCCAAGGGGGGCTGTCCCGGTGATGCCGGGGGATAAAACCCCGATTGACGGACAAATGTGGGGAAAGACCCTTACCGACGGTGGGGGCCGCATCCAATTCGGCCCCCAGCCAAATACAGCTCCGGAGACCCAGGTGGCTCCGGATTCAGGCAGGCCGCTTCTTCCAAACGAGGGGGGCGAGCCAACTCCACTGGTGACCTCTATCCAGCCAGAGGCACCGGATAGATTACTGGAAGTGCTACAAGGCGCTTCCATTGTGGAAGAACACCACACTCTTATGAGTATGGTGATTGGGAAGGTCCAATCCGCCAAACACGGACTGACCGAAGCCTACCTTAGCCTTCTAACAGGCTTTGAGGTAAGTAATATAATTGTAAAAGAATATCACATTGCAGACTGTAGCCCCTGATGCTCTGTTCGGTGTTCGGAAAGAAAAGTCGAATAGAGGATCAAAATAATTTTCGTAGGAGTCTAACATAATATGTCTATGTGAATAAGTAGGCATCAATGCTGGCTGCTGCCGCTCATACTGCGGAGGTCTATAGACTGAAGCAAAACTTGGAGCGGGCCAAGTAAGAGCTTGGCCTCTTGAAGAAGCAGCTGGATGAGAGCAAAGGTATGTATTTGACGTGCTTGTATATTTTAGGAAGGATGAATGGTTCGTGCTGACTAAGGCATCTTGAACTTTATTAGGGGCCACTACCGAGGTGGTGGCCCTCAAGAAAGTGTTAGCCGAGGCTAAAGACAAAGCGGCCAAGGAACTAGCTGTGCGTGAGAAGCAGGAGGCCCGTGTCAGTGAGGTCCAGCAAGAGCTCCAGGACGCCGTCAAGAAGCACGAGTCCTTGGAGCGTGATTCGAAGACTCAAGAGTCCAAACTTGCCAAGGCTCACCAGAGCGCACAGGATGCCCGAGTCGAGGCCCAGAGCGCCCTCCAGGAAATCTAGGCGGCCAAAAAGATCGCGGCGGGTAAGGCTTTTATTATGCAAAGCAAGTATGTGAGGAAAACGTCCCTTTTGCTTACCCGAATTTGGAGTTCTCTAGGAGCGTTTGCGGATCTGCCGCGCAGCATATCGGATGTTGCAGAGTTCTATTGAGCCGAAGAAGGGAGTTCTACGGAAAAGCTGTTCCGGTCTCAATACCTTGGGCCAGAACATCCGGTGCCCGTTAGCGACCAGCTCAAACAGCTGGTCGGGCTGCACAAGGCGGCCGACCTGGCCATGAAGGATCTAATAATCCATCTATGGCCTGTAGAGCCCATGCCCAGTAGCTACTTCGGACTCGTGAAGCGGCTGGTCAGTGCCTGCCCCTCGGCTTGATGCCGTCAAGCGGTCGGTCTGTATTGAAGGTGCGTGGATGGCTTTCGCCCACGCCAAGATGCACTGGGCGAAGATGGATGCCACGAAGTTGATGACCGAGGGTCCGCCCGCAGGCAAGGAGCATCGAAAAGCCCGAGATGTAGTATGACAATGTCATGGAGGGATCCTGCCTTGTGGCGGAGCAATGTGCCAAGGATATCATTTTCCCATGAAAGCATTATTTTATCCTGTCATGTAATATGGAACAAGATCTTTGTGTAATATAATGCTTGTTATTTAAAATTTTACCTCCTGTGCGGCCGTTTATAAAATCTGAGAGTTGTCCAGTCGTCGGCTTCTGCCCTACGTAGCTAGTACAGAGGTGTTCGGGATAAATCTAAACACTCTTTATCCAAATTTTTGGTCCTTAGAGGAGGTGTTTAGCGCAACGTGCAAGGCAATCGGACTATACAGCTTTATCACCCTCACTTAGCCATAGGAGTTCTATAATTTTAAATTTATGTGTAGCCCCTGGTATTCGGAAGGCCGAAGTTGGGGCGCTATACACGCCTAATCGGATAAAAACTGATTCCTCGCACAAAGCGGAGAAAATCTCTAAGGATTTGGAAACCTCTCGAACAGCTGACCAGCTCTCACCACATCATGACAGTCAGTTTTCAGCTTTCTCTACTGAGGTGCTCGTCCGGAAGAACCGGGACACAATCGCAGTAGTTCTTCCTTTACTACCCTAGCCGATATAGCGGAACATAAGGTAGCAAGCACAAGAGCCGGGCAACCCAACTATTGAGCAAAGACATGATTCGGAGCCGATGCATATAATGCTATAAGTTCAGGGTGCCGAACTGTACTGTAAAAGTGTTCGGACTTTCTTGACGTGTTATGGGGTACAACGAAGCCCCTGGCGAATTAAGGCGTACCAGAATGTACGGGTGCAATTGATAATAAATAAATAGACAAGGAAAAAATTAAGTAATAAGCTGACGCTGCAAATTATTTTTCATTGTAATTTGATTAATATGTCAAGGCGTATGTGTACAAGTAGTGTAATAAGCGAATAAGGCTACTTAACATGCCACGACCAAGAGCGAGCTACGGGTATTTAAAACAGGTATGACGATCATTAGCAGAGACCACCTGGGTATTCCCTTGTACGTCCAAGCCCCTAGCTTTCTTGGTGTATGCTTCTCGCGATGGGTCTGATGATCAGGTTTATCAGAAAAAGCCTCGAGAGGAGAAAAACCTGAAAGAAAGGGAAAAAGTGAAGGTATGCGGATCCAAGAGCGGTTGAGCCGCATTGTGGACCGCGATCTAGTTGTGCCTCCGTCCATGCCCATGGTATTTTAAGTGCATAGTTGTGTACGCGCGGCACGAATTTCACCGCTTGATTGGGGCTGGGACGAAGGCCGGATTACTAGCTGGGCTCTAGACGAGCCGGACGGTCCTACTGCAGAGTAGCTCAGACTCGCTTGCCAGTGTCTGGGAGTTTATTGCCGAATTGAGGTTTTTCCTAAGAAGGCTACTCTGTACTTCTGCTGCAAGGGCCGCGGTGTGCTTGTCAGTACAGAGGGAGCACTCTGTATTTCCATTGACTGTTATAACACCACGAGGTCCTGGCATCTTGAGCTTAAGGTAGGCATAGTGTGGCACCGCGTTGAAATAAGCAAATGTGGTTCGTCCGAGCAGTGCGTGATAACCACTGCGGAAGGGGACGATATCGAAGATTAACTCTTCGCTTCGGAAATTATCCGGGGAACCGAAGACCACTTCCAGTGTGATTGAGCCCATACAACAGGCCTCTACACCTGGTATGACACCTTTAAAGGTGGTTTTGGTGGGCTTGATCCTTGAGGGATCAATACCCATTTTGTGCACTGTATCTTGATAGAGCAGGTTCAGGCTGCTACCACCATCCATGAGGACGAGTGTGAGGTGGAATCCGTCAATGATAAGGTCGAGCACCGGTGTGGCTGAACCGCCGTGACGGATACTGGTCGGATGGTCCCTTTGATCAAAAGTGATCAAACAGGAGGACCACGGGTTGTATTTTGGGGCGACCGGCTCCATCGCGTAGACGTCCCTTAGTGCGCGCTTCCGCTCCCTTTTGGGGATATGGGTAGCATATATCAAGTTCACCATTTTAACTTGGGGAGGAAACTTCTTCTGTCCCCCTATGTTCAGTGGTCGGGGTTCCTCGTCATCATCGCTTTGCGATCCCTTTTCCTTGTTTTCGGTGTTTAACTTGCTGGCCTGTTTAAAGACCCCACATTCTCTGTTGGTATGATTGACTGGTTTATCAGGGGTGCCGTGGATTTGACATGGATGATCGAGTATGCGGTCCAGACTGGACGGGCCCGGATTGTTTCTCTTAAATGGCTTTTTCCGCTAACTAGACTTGGAGCCACTAAATCCGGCATTGACGGTCGTGTCTTCGGAGTTATCGCCATTATTTCGACGCTTGTGTCTGTTGCGTCGGGGCTTGCCGTTGCTATCTTTGGCTTCAGAAGTGCTAGGTTTACTTGAGGTGTTGTTGCTACGAGCTAGCCAGCTATCCTCACCCGCACAAAAGCGGGTCATGAGCGTCGTAAGGGCTGCCATGGACTTCGGCTTCTCTTGGCCGAGGTGTCGGGCAAGCCACTCGTCACAGATGTCATGCTTAAAGGCCGCTAGGGCTTTGGCATCCGGACAGTCAACGATCAGGTTCTTTTTAGTTAAGAACCAAGTCCAGAATTTTCTGGCTGACTCTCCGAGCTATTGGATTATATGACTTAAGTCATCGGCGTCCAGAGGTCGGACATAAGTGCCTTGGAAGTTGTCAAGGAATGCATCTTCCAGGTTCTCCCAACTGCCAATGGAGTTTTCAGGCAGACTGTTCAACCAGTGCCGAGCTAGTCCCTTGAGTTTTAGCGGGAGGTACTTGATGGCATGGAGATCATCACCGCGGGCCATATGTATATGGAGAAGGAAGTCCTCGATCCATACTGCGGGATCTGTTGTTCCATCATATGATTCAATGTTTACGGGTTTAAACCCTTCTGGGAATTCATGTTCCATTACTTCATCAGTGAAGCATAGGGGGTGTGTGGCGCCTCTATGTCAGGCTACGTCGAGACGCAGCTCGGATGGAGCCGGTCTGCGGTATTCGGCCCGGACAGGTGTGTATTTGCTATATCTGGCGTGGTGGCCATCGTTGCGCATTGGGGCGCACCCCCCGATCCATAGATTAATCTGGTCTGGCCTGCTCTATTCTCCAAGTCGTATCATAGGTCATGCGTGTATCCTCGAGCTGTTGTATTTCTATTTGTTCGGTGAGGCAGTGCATGCTGAATTTCCATTTTATCTCGGCCACACGGTGGTCGGTCAGCCGCATTATGCGCTGGTAGTGCCTTGTCATCGAATTGAGGTAGCAATTTGCGCTTCGGGTAACTTTTGGTTGGGCATTCGAGTCCATATTCCTTGGCTGCCAGGACCTCAGTCCATCTATCAGTGAGTAGATCTTGATTAGCTTGAAGCTGCTGCTTCTTCTTCTTCAGGCTCTTTGAAGTGGCTATAAGCCGGCACTTAAAGCGCTCCTGCTCAATGGGATCCTCAGGCACGACAAATTCTTCATCGCCGAGGCTCACCTCATCCTTGGAGAGAGGCATGTAATTACTGTCCTCTGAGTCTTCATTAATGGCTTGTTTATCAGGGTTGGCTCGCCCGTCTTCCCATTTGGCCTATTCGAAGCTTGGCTTGGCGGGGTCTTCGTTGTCTTCGGCATTTTCCGGAGTACTATTTTCTCCTATGCTGGTATCGCTATTTTTACAATGGCGTGGTTTAGAGCGGCGCCGCTGACGTCAGTGCTTTGGCTGCTTCTCGGGAGGTTTATCTTCAACTGGATCCTTTTCGTCATCGCCATTGTCTTCTTTGGGTGTATCCACCATGTATATGTAGTATGAGGAGGTGGCTGTCCAGCACCCTGTGGGCGGTGGTTCCTGTTCTTCTCTGGCATCGCCGTCCATACCGTCGATGTCTTCGGAGTAGAAATCAAGCATGTTGGTCAAATCGTCAATAGTGGCTATCAAATGGGTGGTGGGTGGGTAACGAAGTTCTTCGTCGTCCGCTTCCCACTCAAGCCGGACATAGTTCGGCCAAGAATCTGTTGACAAGGAGAGAGACTTTAATGAGTTTAACACATCGCCTAGGGGTGAGTGTTGGAAGATGTCTGAGGAGCTGAACTCTAAGATCGGCGCCTGGTCAGATTCGATGGGTGCAGATACACGCGGTTCGGAGCCTATAGCCGGAGACGAGTCCGAGGTTCCAATGACACAGGCCTCGTTGGAGGTCACTTTGTGTTCGGCTCTAGTGCCACTGACTCTGCGGCTTCCGTGGCGAGGTTGAGCTTCCCGTCCTTGGATGGCGCACACTGCTCTGGATCTAGGGCCAGAGCGGTTATAGGCACTATCTCCTGAGCACAGTCCGATGATAGATTTAGGTCGTGTTCATCGTGGCGGTAGGGTGCAGCTGTCGTGGGTTTGAATCCGTCGAAGATCAAATCTCTGCGGACGTCGGCGGTGTAGTTCAAGCTTTCAAGCCTGACCTGATGGCCAGGGGCGTAGCTGTCAATCTGCTCCAGATGGCCAAATGAGTTGGCCCGCAGTGTGAAGCCGCCGAATACGAAGATCTGTCTAGGGAGGAAGACCCTACCCTGGACTGCGTTGTCATAGATGATTGAAGGAGACATCAAACCTTACGGTAACGACACAATGGAACTCTCAATGAAAGCACCAATGTCGGTGTCAAAACCGGCGGATCTCGAGTAGGGGGTCCCGAACTGTGCGTCTAAGGCTAATGGTAACAGGAGGCGGGGGACACAATGTTTACCCAGGTTTGAGACCTCTCGATGGAGGTAATACCCTACTTCGTGCTTGATTGATCTTTATGATATGAGTATTACAAGAGTTGAACTACCATGAGATTGTAGAGGCTAAACCCTAGAAGCTAGCCTATAATTATGATTGTTGTTGTCCTACTGACTAAACCCTTCAGTTTATATAGACACCGGAGGGGCCTAGGGTGATAGAGGCAAAGGTGTCCCATCTTTCGATGAGATGGTGGCTATCGTTTTCTGTGGGAATCGACCTTGACGATCCGACTACGAACGTGCATGACGTCGCGCCTTAGAAATCGCTAAACCAACTTTCGAGGGTATATTGACCACGCCGGAGCACGATCAACCTGACCACGAGGGTCTGTTTCCTGCGAGCAAACGAAGAACAAGCAAGAAACTGAGATTGCAATCTGGATATTGTGAATATAAGATGAAAACTTTATTGATCAAGATGGGGTTCTGTGACGTCTTGGTCTGGTCGTTGAACACAAACAAAGTACGCGAAGTTGCAGCTATGGCGAACTTTAATCTAAACAAAACCAAAAGTCTAAATGACGCCCTAAGGGCTGTATATATGGAGGAAGGGGGGGGATTTCGTGGCCCTTGGGGAAGGGGTCCGAAACCAACCCTATCTCTTGTTTCCCCACACATACGGACTCTAAAAACAGCCTATACTCAAGTATTTCGAAAATACATGGGCCTGGCCCAATAATAAGGTGACGCAGCACCTAGAATAGCCTGTGGACAAAAGTTATGATGTAGCATCTTGTATATTTCATCCAAGGCTTCATGCACTCATTATGGTGGCTTCAACGTCTTGAAATCATCACTTGTAATTCCGTTCTTGTTCCCCTTGCGCATGCCATCATCTCCATGCTTGTTCTTGCTCCAATGTTCATCCTTCTCCAAGATAGACCCTTCATTTGTAAGCAAAACAAATGTATCCAATTTAGGCAGCATCATATTCTCATGAACATTAGAATCATTACCAAGAAACGAAAGTACCTGGTAATTTAATTGGCGTGCGCGAGCTCTAGTAATTGGTCCAGTATGTATAGCAGCAGGGGCTGTGGGTGTAACAATGGTATTGATGTCCTCATCATCCTCCCCTTCTTGAAATGAAGTCGTCCTCGACGGAAGCTCATCTTCCTCACCCAAATAAGGCTTCAAATCTGCAATGTTAAAAGTGGGACTAACCCCAAAATCTGCAGGCAGCTCAAGTTTATATGCATTATCATTTATTTTCTCTAAAACCTTAAAAGGACCATCAGCACGTGGCATTAGCTTTGATTTGCGCAAATCAAGAAATCTATCGTTACGCAAATGTAACCAAACAAGATCTCTAGATGTAAACACAACATGTTTTCTACCCTTATCTCCAGCAAGTTTATATTTAGCATTCATACACTCAGTGTTTTCCTTAGTTAACTCATGCATTTTTAAAATGAATTCAGCATGTTGTTTAGCATCAAAATTAACCTTCTCCGAAGATGGAAGAGGCAACAAATCAATAGGTGCACGAGGTAGGAAACCATACACAATTTCAAAAGGGCACATCTTATTAGTAGAATGCAATGAACGATTATAAGCACATTCAATATGAGGCAAGCATTCTTCCCACATTTTCTTATTATTATTCAAAACAGCCCTAAGCATAGTAGACAATGTTCTATTGACTAGTTCAGTTTGTCCATCAGTTTGGGGGTGACAAGTAGTACTAAAAAGCAGTTTCGTCCCCAACTTAGCCCGTAAACATCTCCAAAAGTGGCTAAGAAATTTAGTATCACGATCTGAAACAATAGTATTTGGCACACCATGCAAGTGAATAATTTCATGAAAGAACAAATCAGCAACATTAACAACATCATCGCTTTTATGACATGGTATAAAGTGTGCCATTTTCGAGAATCTATCCACGACAACAAATATGATATCCCCCCCTTCTTTGTTAGAGGTAAACCTAAAACTAAGTCCATAGATATATCCTCCCAAGGAACACTAGGTACAGGCAAAGGCGTATATAAACCATCAGGATTGAGTCGTGACTTAGCTTTTTGACATGTAGTGCAGTGAGCAACAAAGCGCTCAACATCCCGTCTCATCTTTGGCCAAAAGAAATGTGTAGCAAGTATGTCCTCCGTCTTCTTCATGCCAAAGTGTCCCATTAATCCTCCTCCATACGCCTCCTGCAACAACAAAAGACGAACGGAGCTAGCTGGAATGCATAGCTTGTTAGCACGGAACACACATCCATCATTAACGACGAACTTGTTCCATGTCCTTCCTTCTTTACAATTCTGCAATACATCTTTAAAATCAGCATCATGCACCTATCGATCTTTGATGGTCTCCAAACCAAATATTTTGAAGTCAAGTTGTGAAAGCATAGTATAGCGACGAGACAATGCATCAGCAATAACATTTTCTTTACCCTTCTTGTGTTTAATGACATAAGGGAAAGTCTCAATGAATTCAACCCATTTAGCATGTCTACGATTCAGTTTAGCTTGACTTTTAATATGTTTCAAAGATTCATGATCAGAATGTATAACAAATTCTTTGGGCCATAAATAATGCTGCCATGTTTCTAAAGTCCGAACAAGAGCATATAATTCTTTATCATAAGTAGAATAATTCAAACTAGGCCCACTCAATTTTTCAGAAAAGTATGCAACAGGTTTGCTATCTTGTAATAACACACCTCCTAATCCAATTCCACTAGCATCACATTCAAGCTCAAATGTCTTATTAAAATCAGGAAGTTGGAGTAAAGGAGCATGTGTCAACTTATCTTTCAACACCGTGAAGGCTTCTTCCTGTGCGGTACCCCAAACAAGAGGCACATCCTTCTTTGTAAGCTCATTGAGAGGTGCAGCAATGGTGCTAAAATCTCTCACAAAACGCCTATAGAATCCAGCGAGGCCAAGAAAACTCCTCACTTGCGTGACCATTTTGGGCTGCGCCAACTCTGAATAGCTTCAATCTTGGCTTTATCAACTTCGATTCCCTGTGGAGTAACAACATAGCCAAGAAAAGACACTCGGTTGGTGCAAAAGGTGCACTTCCCAAGGTTACCAAACAAGCATGCATCACGTAGAGAAATAAAAACAACATGTAAATGTTCCAAATGTTCCTCTAAAGATCTGCTATAAATCAATATGTCATCAAAGTAAACTACCACAAATCGTCCAATGAAAGCATGTAAAACTTCGTTCATTAGTCACATGAAAGTACTAGGTGCATTAGTTAACCCAAAAAGCATGACTAACCACTCATATAATCCAAACTTAGTTTTAAATGTTGTTTTCCATTCATCCCCCAGTTTCATATGAATTTGATGGTATCCACTACGCAAATCAACTTTGTAGAATATTGTAGAGCCACCCGATTCATCAAGCATATCATCTAGCCTAGGAATAGGATGACGATAACAAATAGTAATATTATTAATGCCTCTACAATCAACACACATACGTGATGTACCATCCTTTTTCGGCACTAGAATAATGGGAACATCACATGGACTAAGGGATTCGCGTATATAACCTTTGTCGAGAAGCTCTTGTACTTGACGCATAATCTCCTTCGTCTCCTCTAGATTGGTACGGTATGGCGCACGGTGTGGCAGTGAAGCACCGGGAATTAAGTCAATCTGATGCTCAATCCCTCGAATAGGAGGTAATCCCGGTGGCACGTCTTGTGGAAAGACGTCAGTGAACTCCTGCAAAATGTTAGTGACAGTAGGAGGCAAAGAGGAAGGCACGACCTCGAATGAAAATAATGCCTCTTTGCACACAAAAGCATAGCAAACAGGTTTGCTGAAATCTAGCTCATCAATGTCAGATTTGGTGGCAAATAAACATGCACTTTTTAATTTAATCTCACAAGCAACACTAGATGGTTTATTAATAGGCTTCATTTGTTGCTCAAATTCTTTTGCCACAATTTGATTTTCACTCTTATTCTTGTCCTGTTTTGCTTTCTTAGCTCTATTAATATCATCTTTCAGAATGGAATCAGGAGTCATAGGAAGCAAAGTAATATTTTTATCCTTATGAACAAGAGTATAATGATTGTTTCTACCATGGTGTACAGAATTTTTATCAAATTGCCATGGTCGACCAAGTAATAAGGAACATGCTTGCATAGGTACCACATCACAATCAACATAATCAGCGTATGTACAGATACCAAAATGCACACAAACAGTACGTGTTACCTTAACCTTGCCGATGTTGTTGAACCATTGGATGTAGTAAGGATGTGGATGTGGTCTTGTGGTGAGAGATAGCTTCTCCAACATCTCCATGCTAGCCAAGTTGTTGCAGCTCCCTCCATCTATGATGACACGCACAGAACGTTCCTTCACAACTCCCTTTGTATGCAACAAATTATGCCTCTGATTTTGCTTAGCTTGTGTAACCTGCACACTCAAAACACGTTGAGCAACTAAACATTCATACCTGTCAGCATCTTCAGGAGCCATGTATTGCGTCGCATGATCAGAATCATCTCCACCGTGTTCTTCACTTGTAATAAGGACCAAAGTCTCCTCATCATAGTCACTAGCAGACTCATAACCACCATCCTCGGAAGCAATCATCACACGCTGAGATTTGCATTCTCGCGCATAATGTCCTCTTCCCTTACAACAATGACAAATAATATCACTTGTGTGCCCTGTTGATGCCATGGAAGAAGAAGAGCTCTGTGCAGGCCCGGCAGGTGCGTTCTAGGCAGATAGTGGTGGTTGTGCCTACTTTCTTGTATCACGGCTGGAGGTGGCACATGATGGAGGTGCTAGTGCAGTGGAAGTAGAAGATGCAGGTGGTGTCCATGATGAAGGTCGACCTGCAGAAAAGTTAGTTCGCGCCAATGCTTGTCAATCCTGCACTTCACGTTCAGCTTTACAAGCAAGATGGAATAAACGAGTGATATTAGTATACTCTTTATGTCTGAATCTCTCTATTTAAACCACCCATAAAACATGCAAGCATAGCGTCATTCTCCTCAACAATACCACATCTAATCATGCCAGTTTGTAATTCCTGATAATATTCTTCTACAGAATTTTTTCCCTTGTCTCAAACGCTGCAGTTTTTGAAGTAATTCACGTTGATAATATGGTGGAACCTAACGAGTACGCATAGCAGTTTTCAAAGCAGCCCAAGTAGCTGGAATAGGATATAATCTACAATGTTCAGACCACCATACACATGCAAAACTAGTGAAAGCACAAACAGCAGCAGCAACCCGTCTCTCTTTGGGATATTGTAAACATGTAAAACATTGTTCAGTTTCTAACTCCCAAGTAAGATATACATCAGGAATGTATCTACCCTCAAACGGTGGAATGTTCAATTTTAGTTTAGGAACATGGTCATGATCTCGTACCTGTGGTGGTGGTGCAGGCCTACCATTGCGAATATATACCTGAGGTCGACCTGCTGGTGGTGGTGCTAGTGGCTGCACGTAGTTTTGATTTTGATCAACCTCATCCTTGTAATAGTCCTCCACCTCTGCAGTAGCAGGAGGAACTACAGAAGCACCAACAGCAGTAGCAGCGGCACCAGAATTTTGTCTTGGCTCAAAAGGAACATGCTGTGCTCGCCCTACTGTATCGTAGCGTAGAACTGGTTGTGGGAGATGTTTGAGTAATTCATCGAACTTGGCGTCCAACTTGGTGTCAATTGTCTTCTCAATGTCATCCATCCTCTCCAATGCCTTTCCAAAGCTGGCCATCACGTCTTCCACCTATTGACCCAACATTTGATGAAACTTATCATGAAGCTCCTTGTTCGTCATGTTCTCCAAGTCAATCTCGTCGGCTTGTGGTAACTGCCATAGTTAGCAGCAATAACAACAGACAAGAATATGATCCTATGGACTACTAGAAAATGGTGGTGGTTGGGTGTCACAAATCCATCAAGCGAATCTCAAATTCTTACCAGTTCTTACCCAGCAGCAGGTGGTGATCGGGAACCGTTGTAGTCAAAACTCTCAAAGCTTGGGTAGAGCGATTACCAGGGAGAGTCAAACGCACAACGTAGATGTATGTGGAGCTTGGACGGCTTATAATATGGTAGCAAAAAGGGGTCAGCAATAATCAATTCAGAGATACAAAGTTGAATAAACGCTCAACGACGGTACTGTGCTGGTCCTAGGCTAGACCGTGCTAGAGACACGAGCCTAGAGCACTAACAAAATCACGGCGCTGCACGGAAACAAGGGAAGAGCATACTCTGAATATTTTTTTGCTGTTTTTTTGCGTTCTTTTTTTTGCGCTCTTTTTTTTTGCCGAAAAATCACTATAATGGCGAGTGTCTCAAAACTCTTCCCAAGTCAAGATAACAGGATAGACACGAATTTTTTGTGACCAATTTTTTTTTGACTGCCGGGACCCAAAAACTGGAAATGGCTCAAAAAAAACTTTCTATAACGGCGACTATCTTAATACGCTTGGAAACACCTAAAAATAGGATAGCTAGAAAAAAAATTGTCGAGTGCGTTTTTGGAAAATTTTGGGCCTAAACGGAGGGTGGTTTCCAGACTTTTTTTTCGAAACCTACTCAGGCAAGGAAACACGAATCAGAAAATAGATGGATCTCGAAAACAAACCTAATATGAAAAGAACTCGGATTGGTGGTGGATATATGGTGGTATACGGCAACGGTGGTAGGATATGGCAGCGGTGGTGGTATATGGTGGTATATGGCAGCGGTGATGGTATATGGTAGCGATGATGGTATATGGCAACGGTGATGGTATATGGCAGCGGTGATGGTATATGGCAGCGGTGGTAGGATGGTGCAGCGGCAGCATGACAAACTGTGACAGAACTCGAAACTCTAAAGGACTAGACGCTAAGACCAGCAACTTGACAAGACGATGCAACCACAAATTCAACAAAGCAAAATACTGAAAAGACTATGCAAAGGCTCAGACTGGTTCGGATATGATGAACTAACCCTAATTTTTTTGTCGCTTTTTCATGGACTATAGGTATGAAGAACAGACTCGGTCTAAACTATGAAAAACTGTAAAATATCACCGAGCAACCTGAAAATCTGATACCACTTGATAGAGGCAAAGGTGTCCCGTCTTTCGATGAGATGGTGGCTATCATTTTCTGTGGGATTCGAGCTTGACGATCCGACTACGAACGTGCATGACATCGCGCCTTAGCAATCGCTAAACCAACTTCCGAGGGGTTATTGACCATGCCGGAGCACGATCAACCTGACCACGAGGGTCTGTTTCTTGCGAGCAAACGAAGAACAAGCAAGAAACTG
Organism: Triticum aestivum; assembly: GCF_018294505.1. Classification (NCBI taxonomy): domain Eukaryota; kingdom Viridiplantae; phylum Streptophyta; class Magnoliopsida; order Poales; family Poaceae; genus Triticum; species Triticum aestivum. Next base: position 234,150,343 of record NC_057795.1, read on the forward strand.
AGATTGCAATCTGGATATTGCGAATATAAGATGAAAACTTTATTGATCAAGATGGGGTTCTGTGACGTCTTGGTCTGGTTGTTGAACAGAAACGAAGTACGCGAAGTTGCAGCTATGGTGAACTTTAATTTAAACAAAACCCAAAGTCTAAACGACACCCTAAGGGTTGTATATATGGAGGAAGAGGGGGGATTTCGTGGCCCTTGGGGAAGGGGTCCGAAACCAACCCTATCTCTTGTTTCCCCACACATACGGACTCTAAAAACAGCCTATACTCAAGTATTTCGAAAATACATGGGCCTGGCCCAATAATAAGGTGACGCATCACCTAGAATAGCCTCTGGACGAAAGTTATGAAGTAGCATCTTGTATATTTCGTCCAAGGCTTCATGCACTCATTATGGTGGCTTCAATGTCCTGAAATCATCACTTGTAACTCCGTTCTTGTTCCCCTTGCGCATGCCATCATCTCCATGATTGTTCTTGCTCCAATGTTCATCCTTCTCGAAGATAGGCCCTTCATTTGTAAGCAAAACAAATTTATCCAATTTAGGCAGCATCGTATTCTCATGAACATTAGAATCATTACCAAGAAACGAAAGTACCTGGTAATTTAATTGGCGTGCGAGCTCTAGTAATTGGTCCAGTATGTATAGCAGCAGGGGTTGTGGGTGTAACAATGGTATTGATGTCCTCATCATAGGGTTACACAGAGTCGGTTACAGAGAAAGGAATCTTCATATCCGAATCGCCAAGCTTGCCTTCCACGCAAAGGAGAGTCCCATCCGAACACGGGACGATGTCTTCTATCTTGTATCTTCATAGCCCAACAGTCCGGCATATGCATATAGTCTGGCTGTCCAACGACCCCTTAATCCAGGACTCCCTCAAAGATCCTTTCACATTCCGTTTAAAAAAAGATCCTTTCACGTATGAATTTGACTGTATGCTTTGAGAAACTTGCATGTCCTATACTGCTCCTGTTTGGATACTCCAACTTAGCTAGAGGTTAGACTACCTCATGACTAACCCTGAACTAATGTAGCCAAAGAGGTCTTTGAGTGACAGGGTTAGATTGACAATAAATGCACTTGATGGAGAGAGAAAAGTGATTTTTCAGTGGGCCCAATAAGAACTATCTCTGGTTAGCACCTCTTGGGTGGGATAGTTTCTTTTGGTGGGTTTGGTGCAACTTGCTCCAATTTAACCCTCATGCTTGGATACTTTAGGTCTATTTGAGCCCCAACTAGCTCAAACTAACTCTAACCCATGGATCGAAACAGGGCCTATGACCAGCCTCGACGCGGAACAGTCGCGTGCACCGGGAAGCGGCGCTCTCTCGGCCGTCGCGCTGCTTCAAAGCCGGCGCCAGTGAGAGGTCGCCTCCGCTCTGGCCGGGCATTAATGCGGCACTGACACTCCAGGGCAACGCTGACCGTTTCACGCGAGAAGCGCGCTTTGACAAGGGAGTATTGGTTTTGAACCGTTTCAGGTGTAGTACTGGTAGTTTGCAAAACTACTCAATTATTGCACTCAGTTTCCTAAGAAATTGTGGTAAAAATGTTACTCCACAGCCTGCTTCCCTTTTCCTTCCTCTTCCACTGCCCACGCACGTCCGCGGGAAGCGACCGGTCAACCCTTATATAGGAGTGCTAGCACAAAAATATGCATGCATGACCACTAAAATTTCCAGATTAAAGCGTTGCTCCGGCTGGAGTATGGCGTATTTTGTTACCTTCGACCAGGCCATGGCTACCGGGCGACGGCGACCAGAGAAGAGGCGGGGGAGGGGAATGAATGTAGCTACTGTTTGGGTTCGCCGTCCGGCTTAAATAAATGTGCACCATCACGTGTACCCGCGGGTGCACAAATTGTAACATACATGTCTGCTTAAGTGGGCGTCACGTAACTGGTGTGTGTGTGAGAGATTCTGAGAGATAGAGTGCGTGTATGTGACTCTACTCTTCAGACATGTACTCAACCTTTTGCATCGGGATATAAGTATAATGGTATTATACTTTAGCTAGTGATTTACGTGGCCATGTTAACGTGGTTGTGTAAGAAAAATGTCACTTCCTACTCGTGATTTGCATTATATAATTACAAGAAAGATGCTCGTGCATTGCACGAGACATCAATATGCATTTTTTTACAAAACACCTAATGTGATTGACCCATGCAGGAGTAATCCCATGTGTAAAAACTAATGATATCTCGAGAATTTTATTGGAAAACTGGTATCTTGAGAATGTCATCAAAAAATGAAAGATGAGAGATAAGGTGCGGAGGAGTGGAGCGTGGTGGTGACTGGTGGTCGGACTGGGCGGAGGCATGGGGATGGACGGTGCCGGCGGGCGGCAGTGGCCACCATGCTGGATTGTTCCAGAGACTTCCTTTTTTAATTGCTCAGCAATGAGGTTGTGGGAGATAAGTATGTGGAGAGACGTGCGGGTATCTTTTGTAAAATTATCATAGTTTGCTTTCTATCCGTCAGATATAGATCGGGCAGTCTATATTACAAGATGGCAGGCACACCATCATCGCCAAGTTTGCTCACTACTAATGTAAAGTGGAATTTTTCCATGTTATACAAGTAAATTAATGTGATTGTTTATCATACGGGTAAGGTTGGATGAAGGGTGGTAGGAATAAATGCTCCGCCTAAAGCATGTGTGTGTGAGATGGAGTCTTAATGTGTGTGGGGGTGGGGGTGGGTGGGTGGGTGCGCGGCATGTGTGTGTGTGTGATGGAGTCTTAGTGTGTGTGTGTGTGATGGAGTCTTAGTGTATGTGGGGGGTGGGTGGGTGCATGCGTGTGTTTGTGTGTGTGTTTGTGTGTGCGTGCGTGTGGGTGGGTGGGTGGGTGCGTGTGTGTGTGTGTGTGCATGTGTGTGTGTGTTTGTGTGTGTGTGTCGCGGGGTCCTCGGTGGCGGATGTAATTTAAGTGTGCGTGGCTTCATCATAGAGAGGTGATGTGTATGGCAGAGGCCAGCAACGATGGGGAGAAAAGGCCCGTAGAGAGGGAAGAGAAGGTGTGTGCGCGTGAGAGGAGTCGACATCGAGAAAACGTGTTTGTTCGAGAGACACCGAGGAAGACTACTATATATTGATGGTGCATGTAGGCGGGAATTAAACGAAGGGATGGTCTTATTGGTTTCGGGGATATAGGGGAAGAGTGAGAGGGGGTAGCTAGAAGGAGAGTGTGAGTGTGTGTTTACCCATCCAAGCAGAAGTTATGTGCACACAAGAAGAGAACGATTCGATGTGGCATTAGGGTTGAGGGTAATTAACTACGTATGGAGACATAGAGACCTTGAACATGCATGTGCGAGAGGTATACATGTATACATGGGATGTGTGTGTGTGTGCGCGCGCATGATCAAGATAAAAGAAAGAAGACATAAGTCATAAGATCAACGACATGGGAGAGACGGATCGGTATGACAATATGCATGCATGTGAGAGTGCAGGGAAGAAGGCCCGACAATTGAGCATGTGTTTTTGTGTTTAAGAGATAGTGGCGTGGGCTGGAGCATGCATCTATGGTGAGCAGAGGGAGTGAGACACAACGATTGTGCAAAAGAGATCAACCTATAAATGCATGTATGGAGAGACATATATAGTGTGGGTGATAGGAAGCAAGACTGCGTGCGAGAAAGAAATGTTGACGGAGAAACTACAGATAGATACAGAGATGGAGATGCCAGCTAGAGGGACATCCACTAGTTTCAGTGTTGGAGATGACCGTCGGGTGGTTCAGAGGGTGAAGTTATGTGTGTGAGAGAGAAAGATAAAAAGAGGGCACTTGACTGCATATAGAGAGAAACATATGTAGTGTGCGTGATAGGAAGCAAGAGTGAGGGCGAGAAAGAAGGTTGATGGAGAAACAGATAAATAGAAAGATAAAGATGCTAGCTAGTGTGCATTAGAGATAGGAGTCGAGTGGATCAGAAGGCTGAGTTATGTGTGTGGGTGTGAGAGAGATAGAGAGAGGGTGCATGTGAGTCACATACAAACAAATATCAGAGAGAAATGAGATCCCAAGAGACGGAGTTTTGTGTCTGCGAGAGAGAATGATATTTCACAACGAGAGGGATAGCTAGAGAGACATATGAGGGAACGCAAGATATCTCTAGGGATAGAGAGTGTGTGTGAGCGACATACAAGAGAACGGTGGAGAAATATGAGACCATGGGAGACAGAATTAATGTCTAAACGGGATTACACTATATGTTGTGTGTGTGAAACACATTATACATGTTTGAGAAGTAAAAAAAACCGCATGAAACACACATTAATTGGAGATAGTTAGCGAGGAATGCATACATTGGATTTCAACATAAAGTGGTTTCAAATATTTGAAAATCCAAACTAATGGATACAGCCTTATGAATCTGAGATCATGCCATTTGTAAACCATATTTATGTATAAAGGGTGTTGTGCTTTTGAAAGTATATATAAAAAATGATGTATATAGAATTTTATTCCAATCAAAAATGGATCCTGCCCGAAAAAAATAGAATACAAACGAGATTCGAATTGAGTTGGCACGGTAAACGTGCACTCTGCAAAATTTGAACGAAGCGGGGAAAGTCGCAGTAACCGCCCGAAACCAAAATCTGCGAGATGGAAATTACTACTGCCTATCCCTGCCATGCAAAGACTATCTGCTTGATTTCTATAGGTTTCGATAGGGGTAGGTTAGTAATTTCACTCAAATGTGACATAACCGCCTCTCACCCAGATTAATACATGGTGGGCGCCAAAACACAGTGTGTCCTCGGCCAAAATCAACTCCCTCCCTAATTCATACACGGTGGGCGCCAAAAACAAACTCGCGTCGGCAAATATTCGGTGTATGCGAGATTACCATCCTATCCCCAACCGACTAATATTGTTGTGATGTAGGAAATTTGAAACGGGGGCTAAGTTTGTAAATTTCCTCGCATTTGAGACAAGCGCGCCCCGACTACATGGTTCCCCCCTTCCTCTCTACCTCCATTTCCCCATTCGTACTCTGTGGGCGCCAATACACCCTCTCCACCCTAGCCTCCTCCGTCCGCCACCCCATCCACCGCCGTCCTCCTCCACCATGCCGGAGCTGATACCCCGATGCCGTTGTCCAGTACAAGAGATCGACCTCTCTCATCCACGGCTTCGGATCGGGATCCTTGCATCCCATCCTCTCGCTTCATCCCCGCTGTCGTCCACCTTCTCGGCCGCTCCTATGACCGTCTCGTCCACCGTGCCCTGCCGCCACCGTCTACCCTCCTAGATCTGCTTCCACGCTGCCGACAGCCATCGCTACCGCAACACCGTCAAATTCTCAGCAGATGCATACATGGCGTCACACCAGAGGCGGTACTCTTTCGTATCTCCTCAACTTATTTATCGCAGCAAGAAAATAGATCGCCACTGCTTTACTCTGATTTCTTGTCCATCACTTACTTGTTAGTTGAAAGCAAACATTGGTTGCAAAGTTGCCTTTGTCCGGTTTGCACCTTCAGATTCGCCATGGCACGCTCAACACTATACTCCCAATGCTTATAGTTTTCCCCTTTTATATTCCACACTAGTTAAATCATAGTAGACTAAATTTCAAAATTGGGTTAGTCGATTTTTTAGAGCGCGCCGGAGTTCGTCGGTGCAAAGGAAGGGGCACGGGTGGGGATGGTGGTTGTGGGGGGGGGCAGTGGTGGGGCCTCACCGACGAAGAAAAGTCGACGCGGGTGGGGGCAGGGGTGGGGGTGGGGGTAGCGGAGGAACATAGGCGGTAGGGTCCGATGGTCCGGCCGGCGGCCCATGTTGTGCTCTGTATGGGAAGAATCAGAGACGAGGAAGAAGAAGGGTTAGGAGACGTAGGATCTTCATCCAACCGCCTGAAATGGTCAAGAGACAGCACGGAGTTGCATTCTTAATGTGCTCTGGTTCATCATGTGTGGGCACTTCGCAACGAACATTTTATTATCCAAAATCTGCTTGCTCTTCTTTAGCATGTTCCTCTTCTGTTCTTCTTTAATAAGTAATCTCTTCGTTGCTAAATACAAGTCTTTGTATAGATTCCACCATGGACTACATATGGAGCAAAATGAGTGAATCTACACTCTAAAATGTATCTGGATACATTTGTATGTGATCCATAGTGGAAATCTCTACAAAGACTTATATTTTGGAACGGAGGGAGTATGATAGTAGTACAGTATGTTCCGTGTAGTGAAGATGAGCAGGGACATTTGCAGTGTAGAGGTCTATACGGTCGGTTGTGATGGACACTTTGAACTCTTCGGGCCTCTTTGATTCATAGGATTTTGTAAACATAGGAATAGGATTTGTAGTGTCCTGCCCACTTGAATCCTATAAGAATAGCAAGGAAATGCGGGGAGCTGTGTCGCCTTTGAGAGTTACACTGATATTAATAGTATCGCACCTTCAGTTTAAGAGAGCTGGCATCCGAAGCCTTTCTAGCCGTACCGGCAATACTAGCACATATATTCCAGCAAGTTCCACTTTGCTGATTTTACTCTGATGCTTAAGGTTTTCCCGTTATATCTACATTATGATCTGTGTAGCTGCTTTATGTCGCACTAGCAGCAGTCCACTCTTGAAGCTAAACACTTCAATGATTTATAAAATTGGCACCAAGGTATTGAGTGCCATTCTAGATGCAATGAAACTCATACGCTCCCCACCTATTGACTCTTGTTCAGAATATCATCCTAATGACTCTTGTTCAAAACTGCCACATATAGAGAGACAGCATGGAATTGCATTTCTTTGGGCGTTGTGATTCATCATGAGTGGGCAACCAACATTGTATGCAATGAAGCGGAACCTCAAGAATATGCTTCCTCTTCTGCTCTTTAACATGTCCCTCTTTTGTTATTCTGTATTTAGTATGTACAGTATGTTCCTTGTTAGGAAGGGGAGCAGGGACATCTGCAGTCAACAACTGATAGAGCTGGCATGTACGTGATCGATAGGCTTTCAATTACTAGCGGCAATACAACACCGTATTTTCAAGCCAGTTCCACTTTCCCGATTTATATATCGTGGTTATGGTGTACCGCTTTTATGTACACTATGATCTGCCTAGTTGTTGTGTGCTCTTGTTATCATAGTTTGGCAATAAACTCTCTATACAGTATATTATGAACCTATCATCTGCCGATCTGCCTAGTTGTTGTGTGCTCTTGTTATCATGGTTTGGCAATAAACTCTCTATACAATATATTATGAACCTATCATCTGCCAACTATCCTTACTTCTGGAGCCTATTTTTTGTGTACTTGTGCCAGGTTATATTAATGCACGCACCATATTACAGCACACATGAGCTCTCTCATCAGAATCCAGTGATAGCACACAAGTGTTTACAGAGGCGCCCCTATATTAGAATATCCTATGCATTACAAAGATAATCTCACTACTATTTATGTTTTCATGGTTCTCAGATATTATACGTAATTACAGTGAATATTAGAATCCGTGCATCAGAAGAATATTATGGAACACTGCAATGACTTACAAAATTGGCACCAAGGCATTGAGTGCCATTCTGGATGCAATGAAACTCATATGCTCCCCACATGTAGATTCTTGTTCTGAATATGATCCTAATTACTATTCTAACCTCGAGGAGTCAAAGGCAGATGGCCTGTCCTGTTCACCCATCAAGGTGCATGTTTAATTTGGCAAGGTTTTATTGATTGCGCGTATCTTGCATATGTTGTCTTGCATTTCTTCTACTTTGTTGCACCGCCATCTACTTAGTTTACCCATCATATATGTCGAGATGCCATGCCCATCCATTATCAATACATATTCCATCTGTCATCATAGCATGTTTTTGCACTCAAATGTTGTTCTTGTGCATTAGACATCAAAAAGGAAGAGGGTGATTGTCGAACCTGAAGGAGCACCAGCAAAGTCCTTGAAAAACATGGTGGTGCAGGAGAAATCCGACAGCACCCCACTTATATTGGCTGTACAACCAGTGACACAAAATGTAGGACGGACTCCAGCAGACTGTACCCATACTTCACTGGCCACACCACTAGCCCCACCACACAGGACCTGCACTCCAGCAAAAGTGTAGTGACCCGACCTCAAACGGTCAAGTCTCTGTGTTTCAGTGTCATCCCTGGATCAATAATGCTGACACACACAGTACTCGAAGGATTGATAACAGAGTAGCAATCACACACTTATTACATCGAATATCTCAAAAGAGAACTTATTACAATAATATGGCTTAAGGTCATCTAATGCGATAACAGCGGAAGGCTTGGAAGATAAAGTGAGACCATCAACTCCAACGGCATAGCTGAGCTGCACGGCAACGACCTAACAAACCTTACTCCTCGTCTGAAAAGTCTGCAACATAATACATTGCAGCCCGAAAACGGGTCAGCACATGGAATATGCTGGCAATATAACACAGTAGAGTAGGAACAGGATAATACTATCACTACATGCATATTTGGCTGATGGAAAGCTCTATGGTTATAGTTTTGCGAAAAGCAAATTTTCCCTACAACAAAGGAATAAATTTTAATTTAACTATCATGGTGGTTGAAACATTGAGAAGGTATAACCTGATGCGGAGCATCCCTCGCTCATCCCCATGGAAGCATCTACATCTCCCTCAACACCACGTGGACGCATGACCCGAGCCAGAGCTAAGGCTATCGAAGATAAGGTGAACTCGCTCCTCTCCGAACTCCCTCTTCCTACTCACGAGACATGGCTACTACCTCATTTGGAAACTCTATGTGTGATCAGGTACTTGGAGGTGAGCCAAGGATCAACTACTTGCAAGAGCCAAGACGACGAGGACCCCAAGCATGTTGAAGAAGAAGAAGAGATGCTGCTGAAGCTATAGGCGTCGGACGACCGACCAAGTCCGGACGTCCGACGAGTTCCAGGACACGGACGACAGGGCCTTCCGGACGTCCGGTACTTCGCCACCCGAAACAAATCTACGGACGTCCGAGGCGGACCAGACGACCGGACGACAAGCACTCGAGCCAAATCTACGGACGACCGACGACTTCCGGATGTCCGGACCGTCACGAAGCTCCGGACGACCGACCCCCTCCGAACGTCCGACGCGCCTACGACTGAGCTGATTCTACGGACGCCCGAGCCCAGCCGGACGTCCGGACCGTCCCAAGCCTCCGGACGTCCCACGCCTTCCGGACGTCCGACCCCTGAGTGACCGCGCCCGTGGGCTGGAGCCCTTGTACCCCTTCACTTTGACCTCCTTTTGCACTAAGACTATAAATAGGACGCCCCCACCTCCTAGTGAGGGTAGCATTGGTTTAGCTCATATTTGTGTGAGAGCCTTGCTCATCCACTTGGTTACTTCTCCTCGGAGCTCACGACCTCTTCGGAGAAGACCCCCCAAGCGGATTCAAGACCCCTTTCTAGGGAAGAACATCAAGACCTCCATACGGAGAAGAACGGTTCCTTTGTATCCTTACCTTTGTTGATTGTGGATCATATGTTACTCTATGTTGTCGGTGATCTAGCACTCGTGTGATTGATTCTATGTCGGTTTCGTGATTCTCTCTCGTTTTCCCCGTGTTTTCCCCTTTGTGCTTCCGCGTGTTCTTCGTGATTCCCCATAGGATCCACTCCAAACGTGAAAGATCGTCCACCTAGGGTTCCGCCCTACATCATCTTGGTATCATGAGCCACGTTGATCACGTTTTTGGAGCCCCTACCCCTCTTTTTCTAGCTTAATTTTGTTGTTTTCGTCCTAATTCCGAAAATTCCCCACCAAAAATAGCCCCAATTTTTTTGTGACTTGTTGGTGAGTTGAGATTTTGTTGGATTTGGTCCATGGATTTGTGTTGCTACGTGTGGATCTAACTTTCCCCACCCTCCCCACCCTTTTCCATCCACCATATCACTCGATTTCGACCTCACCATCTTCTTCTTCCCCGGAAATCTCGCAGTTCTTCTCCCGAGCCCGATTTTCGCCCAGGCTCCGGACGACCGGAAAAGTCGGACGTCCGACAAGTCCGGACGACCGTAAAAGCCCGGACGTCCATAAAACCCCGACGAAACTGAACTTTGTCACTTCGACCACCACCACAACCCCACATTCCACCACACCATCCTCCCCGATACCTCCTATGACGATTTTGCCATATTTTGGTCCTTGAGATTTTGAGTTGTGGATCCCGTATCCTTTTGTGTTTCGGCTATCTAGGTACGGTTGACGTCATCACCACCACGGCTCATCTTCGCAAGGGTCTCATCATCGCCAAGGACGGTAACTTCGACGACATCTTTGTCATACCTTGCAATTGCATTGATAGCCCACATGTCCCTACCTTTGCGTAGCTTACCCATCGAGACTAGCCATTGAGTATTGCCGGCAACTTGACTTGTGCACATTAGGGATCATACTCCATAGCATACGTACCATACCATAGTGGTGCATATCTTGGGATCCACTTGTGCGTCACAAAGTTGTCATAGCATACACAATTGCTATCTTGGTTCATGAAGTTTTGCATGAGAAAAGAGCTCAAAAGTGAAAGAGCCACCCAAGCTTTTAAGCAAAGAGGAAAGATAAGCAAAGAGCTTATGAACAAGAACCATAGCATCATACTACATTAAGATTGTCATATTGGATCATCTTGGATCATTGCACCGAAATACCATACATATAGCATACTTGGGATGGAGATAGTTGCATTTTTGCCTAGTAGGTTGTGCACAAGTTTCCGTATCCGCCTATTGTGCGATCGTGCTAGCGTCCCTCTAGTATTGTGCAACAAGAGCATTTTCGTGGTTTCCACATTTTGGCTCACTTTTGGATTGCACAATCCCATTTATCTATTTGTGTGTGTGTTTCCGTGTACCCATACTTGCTTGGTCTACTTGTTGCATTTGCAAATTTGTGAACCTTTTCCAACATTATTGAAGCTCACTTTCTATTGCATCAAATTTTGTGCCACCATCCTAACCAAGCTCCACCATAAGCTTTTACGTGTGTAGGTGTGAGAACCGACAAGAATTGGTACCAAAATTGCTATTTCATTGTCCGGCATTGGAGTGAACTTGATTCATTTTCAACTTCGGTCAAGGTACGTTTGGCACACGTTCTTTTCCTTCTACCACTTACATTTTTCTTGAAATGATGGATAGGCCAAGTACTTCTACAAATCCACCTCTCATCGAGAACGGCGACGATATGTCATCATTCGTCACAAAGAGCCACCTCTTTGGTGCTCAAAGGGCGTTACACCAAGAGCAACAAGCTATGAGCGACCGCATCGACAACCTCGCCACCGACTTGCGACTCTCCGAACAACGTACAAGAGACTACTTCGACAACAAGTTCGACTCTCACAAGAAAGAGAATGATGCAAGAATGGACGAGATATGTGCCTTGATGAGGAACCGACATCCTTCCACTTCTTCCTCCTCAAGACGGAGCCGCTCGAGTCGACACTCTGACGACACCTTCTCCGGCTCAAGTACACCGTCATCGACCATTCTTCGACGAGCCGCGCGCCAAGACCGTCATGCATATCGCAACCCGCTACATGAGAAGCATTCACAAGAGAAAGTTGATGAGCAAGTTCCTTGTCCTCAATCAAACCAAGTCGCTTTTGCTCAAGCTCAAGAACGGCAACGACTACGACGCCAAGAGGAAGAACGAGCGCGTCTACACCAAGAGGAACAAGACGCCGAGGCTCAATGTCTTCAACAACAACAACGAGAAGCACAAGCTCTTGAGGTGCAACGTGCCCTTCAAGAATCAAGTCGAGCCATCGCAAACCGCAATCGCGAACGGCGCAATCAAGAGGAAGCCCTTAGAGAAGAAATCCAAGAGAGGAACTACCAACCGCGTGTGCAACGTCAAGCTCCACAAGCTCCTCCACAAGCTCGTCAAGCTCCACCTCAACCTCAAGTTCAACAAGAGCAAGTTGATCATGGACTTCATCTGCGCCAAGAGCAACATGAGGATGACTATCCTCCACGTCAAGGGCGTCATCATCACCATCGCCAACAACACAATGAAGAGCAACGCTATGGCAAGCTCAAATTCACAATGCCCAAGTTCAATGGAAGCAATGATCCAGAAGAATACCTCTCATGGGCATTGAAGGTCGACAAAATTTTTCGTTTGCACAACTATGAGGAAGAGAAGAAGATCGCTATGGCATCACTTGAGTTCCAAGACTATGTGCTCATATGGTGGGAACAAGTCCTTGAGCGCCGTGAAGCAAGAGGTGAACCACCTATCACCACTTGGGCTCAAATGAAGGAAGTCATGCGAGCACATTTTGTGCCAACCTACTACAACTGCGATCTCTTCAAGAAGCTACAACTCCTCAAGCAAGGAACAAAGAGTGTTGAAGAATACTACAAGGAAATGGAGATTGCCATGATTCGAGCCAATGTCACGGAAGATGATGAGCAAACAATGGCACGTTTCTTGAATGGTCTCAATCATCCCATCAAGAAGATTGCCGACTTCCAACCCTACTCCAACCTCATTGAGCTCGTGCATCAAGCTACAAAGGCGGAACGTCAAGTGCAAGATGACTTCAAGTACGCCAAGTACTCATCCAAGACATACGGCTTCTCCAACTATCAAGCTTCAACAACTCCTCCAATATCTACGTCAACCAAGCCTTTTCCAAGAAATGACGACAAGTCAAGTTACAAGAAAACTTCGTCAAGTTCAAGTCGTCTTCCTCCTACTACAAGCAACTTCAAGCCGCGTGCTTCATCATCTACTCCAACCGATGAGACCATCAAGACAAGCTCCTTCAAGTGTTTCACTTGCGGCGGCCGAGGCCACAAGTCCTTCCAATGTATGAACAAGCGCACCATGATCCTCAACGACGATGGTACATATGACTCCATGAGTGAAGAGGAGATGGAAGCACTTGAGCAAGTGGCCATGCACCGGCGCGTGAACGAAGATGAAGATGATCAAGTCTTTTGTGATGAGGATTCGAGCCCCTCTCTCGTTGTCTCCAAAGTCTTGACACTTCAACATCAACAAGAAGAAGACCAACGATGCCACATCTTCCACACTAAGGCCGGCATCAATGGAAGGTCCGTCAAGGTCATCATTGATGGAGGTAGTTGTCACAACTTGGCAAGTGAAGAACTATGCTCCAAGCTTCAATTGGTCAAGAGGAAGCACCCGCACCCCTACAAGGTTCAATGGCTAAGTGACTCCGGCACTATACGAGTCGAGCATACGGTCCAAGTCTCCTTCAAAATTGGTGCTTATGAAGACACTTTGGAGTGTGATGTGGTCCCAATGACCGTTTGCCACCTCCTTCTTGGTCGACCATGGCAATTCGATCATGGTGTCATCCACAATGGGCGCACCAATCACTATAGCTTCAAGATGAAAGGCAAGGAATACGTTCTACGACCTATGTCTCCTAGTCAAGTGATAGACGACAAGCAAGCCACCCATCATGGAGAGAAGAGTGAGAAAGTGACCCACCCAAAAGTGAGTGAGAGCCACAAGCCAAACTTGAGCGCCTCTTCGCCTAGAGAGAAAAATCTCATCCTATTTGCCACCAAAAGTGAGATGAGAGAAGTGTGTGAGAACCCATCGAGTGTGATGCACTTTGTCCTTGTGTGCAAGGATGGAGAACCAAAAACTAACACCATTCACGAGCTACCTTTGGTGTTTCAATCTCTTTTGCAGGAATTTCAAGATGTTTTTCCCGATGAGCTACCTCCGGGTCTACCTCCTCTTCGAGGCATTGAGCATCGAATCGACCTCATCCCCGGAGCGCCACTTCCAAACAAAGCCCCATACCGTGTCAATCCCGAAGAAACCAAGGAGATTCAACGGCAAGTACAACAACTAATCGACAACGGTCATGTACGTGAAAGCTTAAGCCCTTGTGCCGTTCCCGTTATACTTGTGCCTAAGCCCGATGGAAGTTTCCGCTTATGTTCCGATTGTAGACCCATAAATGCCATTACCGTTCAATATAGGCATCCCATTCCTCGCTTAGATGATATGCTTGATGAACTTAGTGGAGCCAACTTTTTCTCAAAAATTGATCTTAAAAGTGGCTATTATCAAATCCGCATTCAAGAAGGTGATGAATGGAAAACTGCTTTCAAAACCAAATTTGGCTTATATGAGTGGTTAATGATGCCTATGGGTTTGTCGGAAGCACCCAGAACTTTCGTGCGTCTTATGCATCATGTGCTTAGACCTTATATTGGAGTCTTTGTTGTTGTTTACTTTGATGATATCCTTGTGTTTAGCAAAACCATGAAAGAGCATATTAATCATGTTAAATCTGTTTTGCAAACTCTTCGCAAGGAAAGCCTTTATGCGAACTTGAAAAAATGCACTTTTGGCGTTGACAAAGTGGTTTTCTTGGGTTTCGTTGTATCTTCCAAGGGTGTCCATGTTGATGAAACTAAAATTGAAGCAATTAAAACTTGGCCCCAACCCACCAATTTGCAACAAGTGCGAAGTTTTCTTGGTCTTGCAGGATTTTATCGCCGCTTTGTGAAAAACTTTAGCACAATTGCCGCTCCTTTACATGCTTTGAGTAAGAAGAATACTCCTTTTGTTTGGGGATCTTTGCAATCCACCGCTTTTGATGAGCTCAAGTCTTTGCTTACTCATGCTCCGATTCTTGCTTTGCCCAACTTTGAGAAAACTTTTGAGGTTCATTGTGATGCAAGTGGTACCGGAATTGGCGGAGTTTTGATGCAAGAAAAACGAGCCATTGCTTATTTTAGTGAAAAACTCTCCGGTGCTCAACTTAACTATCCCATCTATGATAAAGAATTGTATGCTTTAGTGCGTGTGCTACATGTTTGGGAACATTACCTTAGACCTCATGAATTTGTCATCCATACCGATCATGAAACACTTAAGTACTTAAAAGGTCAAACTAAGTTGAACAAGCGTCATGCCAAATGGAGTGAATTTATTGAATCTTTCCCATATGTGATCAAGTACATTAAGGGTAAAGAAAACGTTGTTGCGGATGCACTTTCACGCATATGCACACTTGTCACTCAACTTGAGTTGAATGTTATTGGCTTTGAGCACATAAAGGACTTGTATGCTAATGATCCATCTTTTGCTATTCCTTATGCTAAGTGTTTGATGCATACTTATTGGGAACAATATTATTTAAAGGATGCATATCTTATGAGAGCTAACAAACTATGCATTCCCGAGTCTTCTCTTTGTTTGCTCCTTTTGCAAGAGGCTCATGGAGGCGGACTCATGGGACACTTTGGACGCGACAAGACGTTCGCTATGCTCTCCAAGAACTATTATTGGCCCAAGATGTTCCGTGACGTCTCACGCTTCACCACCCGATGCTCTACATGTCGCAAAGCTAAGTCTAAAGCTCAATCTCATGGTCTTTACATGCCTCTTCCTATTCCTTATCAACCTTGGGAAGACATTAGCATGGATTTTATACTTGGTTTGCCTAGAACTCAAAATGGCAGGGATTCTGTCTTTGTTGTTGTGGATAGATTTTCTAAGATGGCACATTTCATTCCTTGCAACAATATAGACGATGCTTCACATATTGCCAATATATTTTGTAGGGAAATCTTGCGACTTCATGGAGTGCCAAAGACAATTGTCTCGGACCGCGATGTCAAGTTCTAGAGTTACTTTTGGAAGACCCTATGCACCAAGCTCGACATCAAGCTATTATTATCTTCGGCATACCATCCTCAAACCAACGGCCAAACGGAGGTGACGAACCGTACACTCTCCACTCTACTTCGTGTGTTGATCAAGAGGAACATCAAGGAGTGGGAAGAGTGTCTACCCATCGCCGAGTACGCCTACAACCGTGCAAGACATTCGACGACCGGCAAGTCCCCCTTCGAGGTCGTCTACGGCTTCAACCCATTGTCCCCATTGGACATTCTACCTCTTCCTCTACAAGAGCGAACCAACCTCGACGCAAGTGCTCGTGCAAGCTACATCAAGAAAATGCACGAAGATACAAGGCACACCATTGAGCGACAAGTACAACGACTAGCAACCAAGCTCAACGTCAACAAGCAACCCATGGTCTTCAACATTGGTGATCTAGTGTGGCTACACCTTCGCAAGGACCGCTTCCCCAACGAACGCAAGTCCAAGCTTCTCCCTCGAGCCGATGGACCTTTCAAGGTGCTAGCATGCTACAAAGACAACGCCTACAAGATCGACCTACCTCGAGACAAGTACAATGTGAGCGACATCTTCAACGTCAAGGACCTGGCACCTTACCATGGAGAAGAAGCTTTTGATCCGGGGTCAGATCTCTCCCAAGGGGGGGGGAGATGATGTGGAGTATCCCTCGCTCATCCCCATGGACGCATCTACATCTCCCTCAACACCACGTGGACCCATGACCCGAGCCAGAGCTAAGGCTATCGAAGATAAGGTGAACTCGCTCCTCTCCGAACTCCCTCTTCCTACTCACGAGACATGGCTACTACCTCATTCGGAAACTCTATGTGTGATCAGGTACATGGAGGTGAGCCAAGGATCAACTACTTGCAAGAGCCAAGACGAAGAGGACCCCAAGCATGTTGAAGAAGAAGAAGAGATGCTGCTGAAGCTACAGGCGTCGGATGACCGACCAAGTCCGGACGTCTGACGAGTTCCAGGACACGGACGACTGGGCCTTCCGGACGTCCGGTACTTCACCACCCGAACCAAATCTACGGACATCCGAGGCGGACCGGACGACCGGACGACAAGCACCCGAGCCAAATCTACGGACGACCGACGACTTCCGGACGTCCGGACCGTCACGAAGCTCCGGACGACCGACCCCCTCCGGACGTCCGACGCGCCTACGATCGAGCTGATTCTACGGACGCCCGAGCCCAGCCGGACGTCCGAACCGTCCCGAGCCTCCGGACGTCCGACGCCTCCGGACATCCGACCCCTGAGTGACCGCGCCCGCGGGCTGGAGCCCTTGTACCCCTTCACTTTGACCTCCTTTTGCACTAAGACTATAAATAGGACGCCCCCACCTCCTAGTGAGGGTAGCATCGGTTTAGCTCATATTTGTGTGAGAGCCTTGCTCATCCACTTGGTTACTTCTCCTTGGAGCTCACGACCTCTTCGGAGAAGATCCCCCAAGGGATTCAAGACCCCTTTCTAGGGAAGAACATCAAGACCTCCGTACGGAGAAGAACGGTTCCTTTGTATCCTTACCTTTGTTGATTGTGGATCATATGTTACTCTATGTTGTCGGTGATCTAGCACTCGTGTGATTGATTCTGTGTCGGTTTCGTGATTCTCTCTCGTTTTCCCCGTGTTTTCCCCTTTGTGCTTCCGCGTGTTCTTCGTGATTCCCCGTAGGATCCACTCCAAACGTGAAAAATCGTCCACCTAGGGTTCTGCCCTACATCATAACCCCAACTCAATCCCAAATTAAAGTAATTAACAACCCAACAATATTAATTAAGAGTGATGAGATACATGTGATAACCCGAGTACTAGATACTCAAAATTGTCCATAACCGGGGACACGGCTAACCATGATTAGATTGTACACTCTGTAGAGGTTTGCGCACTTTTCCCCACAAGACTCGATCGCTTCCGTTGGATTTCTCGCACTGCACGGTGTTTGAGAAATGGATGACCAAGACATAGTCTTTCAGAAACATTAACTCCCTACTCGGGGTAGACCATACCAAACCAACAAAACCCACTACCCGTTGATCTACCTCTTCAAGAGCTTCACGTAACTTACTCAACTATGCTAGAGCCCATAATAGCTCGTGGCTGCGCACGGAAGTTTCTAGCATGAATCATCTCAGTTCTCTTTAAGCCTGGGTGGCGGTCCATAGGAAGATCACACGGGTACCCCAGGATTTCCAAAATAATATAGACAATACTGGGTTCCCCAGGTGCCTCAATCCACCCAGATGTGAATTTAAGGTTCCACCTTAAATAAACCATTAATTAACAATCTCACATCTGTCATGGATACACTCAAACCCAAATCACGTCTACGAGCATAGCATAGCAATATAAGCAACCCGTAGAAGTAACTCCCAAGGGTTTGATAGTAACAAGGCAATAGGTTCTACCTCAACAACTACTTCCCAACCCACAAGTTAATGACCTCCTAATCATGCAATGTTTGAGGATTGAACTAATGCAATAAAACTGGGTATCAAAAGAGTATGATCAATGTGTTACTTGCCTTGCTGACGATCCGCGAATCCTAGAGACTCGTAGTAACACGCTTCGCATTCCGGGAATTCTATCACAAACAAACAATAACATACATAAGCAACAAACAAAGATGCACAAGTGAAACTTCAAATAAAAGAGGTTGACCAGAAAGTTCAACTTAAGAACTACGGTTCGCAAAAAGAATCAAATCAAACGGAAGAACGAAACTCAAACGGCGAAAGAAACAAGATCCGTTTACTAATCTGAGCTATGGTCAAATTTTACAATATCAAAATCTTGTTTAAGTTGATTAAACAGAAAGAGGGTCTCAAGATGAAACTCTAGGCACTTGAATCGCCTGATTCTGACTAACAAGCGAAAAGATAAACAGAAACTAAGATCGGATCAGAAATCACGATCGAAAATAATCGCAGAAAAATCCGATAAAAGAAAACTGACGAACAGACTAACGAACGAGCGTTCGTTATCTGTAACTAACGAAAGAAAACCGGTCGTTTAAACGAACGTACGGACGAACGTCCGCTAATTAGATGAACCGAGAAAAACCGGCGAACCGATTTTAAAAAACTGAACAAGGGTTTCTAAAAAAACGAATGGTTTTTTTTAAAAAACTGCGGCTCGGATCCGGCGCGGTACCTCCGGCGAGGGGCTCCGGCGAGGTGGGGTTGGGCGGCGGGGCGGCGGCTTGCAGGGCGGCGGGGCTCGACGGCGGCGCTGCTGCAGCGGCGGCGGGAGGCGGCGCGGCTCGGGGCGGGCTGCGGCGGCGGCGATGGTTGGTGGTGGTGGGGGCTCGGGTGGAGTATATAAGGAGGAGGGCGGCGGCTTGGAGGAGGGGCCAAGGCAGCGGCGGTGGAGTCCGGCTCGGACTCCTCGTCCGAGTCGGCAGCGGCAGCGCGCGCGAGGAAGGCGGCGGCGGCGGTTGGGTCGGCCTGGCTCGGCTGGCCCTCGGCCCAGTCGGGCGCCGGAGAGTTTTTTTTAAATAATTCCGCCGACAGAAATAAAATCCTAGAAAATAAAATAAAAACCTAAAAATGCCAAAACAATTTTTCACCGTCTAAATAAAATATTTAGAACAAGATGAACATTTTTTTGGCCCTAAAATGCAATTTTGAAAACGTGCAATTTTTCTAATGCAAATAAAATCCAAATAAACTCAAATAAAATCAAATAAATGATTTTAACATTTTCCCTCCAATATTTCAATTGTTTTGGAGAAGTCATATTATCTCCTCTCATATATTTTAATAAGAAATATTTTTCAGAGAGAAAAATAATTAAAATAAAAAATCCTCATTTTACTATTTGATAGGAATCAAATATGAAAACCGGGAAATCCCCAACTCTATCCGAGGGTCCTTGAGTTGCTTAGGATTTCGAGGATTGCGAAATGAAAATGCAATAAAATATGATGTGCAAGAATGACCTATGTATAACATTCCAAATTGAAATTTTGGGATGTTACAAACCTACCCCCCTTAAGATGAATCTCGCCCTCGAGATTCGGGTTGGTTAGAAAATAGGTGTGGGTGGTCTTTGTGAAGATCATCCTTTCGTTCCCAGGTGGCTTCATCCTCGGTATGGTGGCTCCACTGAAATTTGCAAAACTTAATAGGGATAATTAGATTTATGCCCCTACTTGTGTCCCACTCATCTGTTTTACCCCTAATTCCCAAAAGTCACCGGTTCTGTCCAAGTCACTCTGCTCCTCTTATGCTTTTGCCCTTTGACCGTTTGACCATCAGTTTAAAAACTTCATAACTAATTCATACTAAATCAGAAAAATGCAAATAAGATACCAAAATGTTTAGAAAAGCATCACCTATATGTCAGTGTCATTTGCATTCATGAAAAAAGTGTTAGGAAGTGCCCATCCGAGTTTTAGCTCTTATGCTACCACCATGAATAGTAAAATCTAAAAAAGTTCAAAAAAATACAAAAAAAATTGGTGTAAAAGAATGACAAATGTTTTAAGTGTCTGCCAAGTTTCATCAGGGAATAACATTCGTGGGTGCCGCGGCAAAAAAAACAATCAGCACTCCAAAATAGATTATTTTTTCCACGACTTCCACGAATGTCGTTCCCTAATGAAACTTGGCAACCACTTAGAACATTTGTTGTTCTTTGCCACCATATTTTTTCTGAATTTTTTTGAATTTTTTTAGAGTTTACTATTCACGGTGGTATCAAAAGAGCTAAAACTCGAATGTGCACTTTCCAACACATTTTTCATGAATGCAAATGACACTGACATATAGATGATGTATTTCTGAACATTTTGGTATCTTATTTGCATTTTTCTGATTTAGTATGAATTAGTTATGAAGTTTTCAAACTGACGGTCAAACGGTCAAAGGGCAAAAGCATAAGAGGAGCAAAGTGACTTGGACAGAGCCGGTGACTTTTGGGAATTAGGGGTAAAACAGACGAGTGGGACACAACTAGGGGCATAAATCTAATTATCCCAACTTAATAACCTTATTGCGGGTGACTCGGCTGGCAAACTCAAGAATCTTCACTAGCTTTTCCTCATAAGTCAAATCACTGTCCAGCTGAATTGCCTCCAAGGATAATGTATCTCTTAACGGTATATCGGCCATCTCAGCATGACACTTCTTCAGCTGTGAGACATGAAACACATCGTGAACTCCTGACAGTCCTTTAGGTAAGTCCAACTTGTAGGGAACTTCTCCCATCCATTCCAAAACACGATACGGTCCTACAAATGTCGGAGCTAACTTTCCCTTAACTCCAAAATGTTTCACTCCTCGCAAGGGTGATACTAGCAGGTATGCTCTGTCTCCAATTTCATAAGTTACCTCCTTGCGTTTCGAGTCTGCATAACTTTTCTGCCTGGACTAAGCAATCTTCAGTCTATCTCGAATCATCTTAACCTTCTCATCAGACTCCTTGATCAGGTCTGGTCCAAACAACAGTCGGTCTCCTACCTCATCCCACATCAACGGCGTTCTGCACCTCCGTCCATGCAGGGCTTCAAACGGTGCCATCTTCAAATTGGCCTGGTAGCTATTGTTGTATGAGAACTCTGCGTAAGGCAAATTGTCATACCAACTAGATCCATAATCTAGCGCACAGGCTCTCAACATATCTTCCATTATCTGGTTGACTCTCTCGGTCTGTCCATCTATCTGTGGGTGGAATGTTGTACTGAACTCCAATCTCGTACCCAAGGTCTGGTGTAACTGATGCCAGAACTTTGAAGTAAATTGTGTTCCTCTATCTGATACGATGCTCCTCGGAACTCCATGCACACAAACGATCCTGGACATATATATCTTGGCCAACTTTGCACTTGTATAGGTGGTTTTCACTCGGATAAAGTGAGCCACTTTTGTCAAGCGATCAACTACTACCCATATTGAGTCATATCCTGCTTTGGTCCTAGGTAGTCTGGTGATAAAGTCCATGCCAAGTTTATCCCACTTCCATTCAGGTATCGACATAGGCTGTAACAGTCCTGCTGGCTTCTGATGCTCTGCCTTCACTCTCTGACATACATCACATACGGCTACATACTCGACGATATCCTTCTTCATACCTGTCCACCAGAAATGTTCCTTCAAATCCAAATACATCTTGGTGTTTCTGGGGTGTATCGAGTATGGTGAGTCATGAGCCTCCTGAAGTATTAACTTCCTGATCTCTGGGTTATTGGGCACATAAACTCGGTCCTCAAACCATAAGGTATCGTGCTCATCCTCGCGAAAACCTTTGGCTTTTCCTTTGCTCATCTTCTCCTTTATCTCAGCAATTTCTTTGTCCTCCTTCTGGGCTTCTCGAATCTTGTTCAACAATGTCGACTGAACCTCCATTGTTGCAATGAAACCTCCAGGAACAATCTCCAGTCGAAGTTGCATGATATGCTTAGCTAACTCCTTCGGCAATCCCTTACGTTCAAGGATATTGGCATAACTCTTCCGGCTCAGAGCGTCTGCTACAACATTGGCTTTTCCTGGATGATAGTGTAGCTTCATATCGTAATCCTTTATAAGTTCCAACCATCTCCTCTGCCTAAGGTTCAGTTCCTTTTGCGTGAAAATGTACTTCAAACTCTTATGATCCGTGTACACATCACAACGCTTTCCAATAAGGTAATGTCTCCAAGTCTTCAATGCATGCACTACGGTTGCTAGCTCCAAATCATGAGTGGCATAGTTCAACTCATGGGGTTTTAGTTGTCGTAAGGCATACGAAACAACTCTTCTGTCCTGCATAAGCACACATCCAAGTCCCAAGCGAGAGGCATCGCAATACACTTGAAACTCCTTATGTATATCTGGCAGTGTTAGCACTGGGGCTGTAGTCAAACGTTTCTTCAACTCCTGAAAACTTGCCTCGCAATCTTCTGTCCATTTAAATTTAGCATCCTTCTTCAATAGTTCAGTCATTGGCTTTGCAATCTTGGAAAAATTCTCAATGAATCTCCGATAGTATCCTGCGAGTCCAAGGAAACTATGGATCTCGCTAACTGAAGTGGGTGCCAACCATTCAGTGACTGACTGAACCTTGCTGGGGTCTACTGCTATACCTTCTCCTAATATAACATGCCCAAGAAATCCAACTTCCTTCAACCAAAACTCGCACTTGCTAAACTTGGCATATAACTGGTGTTCCCTGAGTTTCTCGAGAACTAAACACAAATGCTCCTTGTGCTCCTCTTCATTCTTCGGGTATACCATAACATCATCGATAAACACCACAACAAACTTGTCCAAATACTCCATGAACACCTTGTTCATCATGCTCATGAAATAGACAGGGCGTTAGTCAGTCCAAACGACATGAGTGTATACTCGTATAATCCATACCGCGTGGTGAACGCTGTCTTCGGTATATCCTTCTCTCGGATCTTCAACTGATGGTATCCTGATCGTAGATCAATCTTCGAAAACACCTTAGCTCCTTGCATCTGATCAAACAGATCATTGATCATCGCCAGTGGGTACTTGTTCTTAATCGTTACCTCATTCAAGGCTCGATAGTCAACAACCATCCTTAGGGATTTATCCTTCTTCTCGACCAAAAGTACTGGAGCTCCCCAAGGTGATGAACTCCTTCGAATGTAACCTTTCTCCAATAACTCCTTGATCTGTTTCTTAATTTCCTCTAGATCATTTGCGGGCATCCGATAGGGTCTCTTGGATATTGGCCCTGTACTTGGCAATAGCTCTATCAAAAACTCGATGTCTCGATCTCGTGGCATGCCTGGTAACTCTTCTGGGAAAACATCCGGGTAATCCTTTACTACATGCACTTCCTCCTGCACAACTCCTGTGAGGGTATTCACTTGGCTCCTCCTATGAACATGCCTAGATACGTACTTAATCCTTTTCCCCTCCGGGATGGTGAGATAAATCGACTTACTAGCACAGTCAATACTTCCTCCATACTTTGACATCCAGTCCATACCTAATATCACATCCAATCCTTGTGACTCCAAGATAATTAGGTCAGACGGAAAAACATGGGTACCAATGGTTAGGGGTATCTGGTTGCACCATCGGCTAGCCATATACTCTTCTCCAGGCGAGCTCACTAAAAGAGGGGTCCTCAGGGTTTGGGTTGGTAGTTTAAACTTATCCACGAATCCCCTTGATATGTATGAATGCGATGCACCAATATCAAAAAGAACAAGAGCGGTAAATGACTTAACCAAAAACTTACCTATTACCGCGTCCGGCTGCTCTTCAACCTCCTCCACGTTAACGTGGTTCACTTGTCCTTTGTTGAATGGATTAGGCTTCTTCCCAGCGCTCCCATTTCCGGTTCCATTCCTCCCTTCAAGGCAATCATTGGCATAGTGCCCTGTCTTCCCGCACTTAAAGCAAGTAACTTGACTTAGGTCTCTTTTGGCGGGTGTGGCTGGATTGGAGCGATTCTGATTGTTGTTAGCTCCGTTCCCATTTCCATTTTTAGCACCATTGTGGTTATGCGATCCTCCTCCAGTGTGGGTGTGACCTCCATGGTTATGAACAAGTCCTCCCGAGTTCGGGGTTAAGCGAGGCTTCTGTTGAGCTCCTAAGTTATACTTCCTGTGTTCATACTTCCTCTTATGGCTCTCAATCTGCTGCTGCTTCCCTTCGATCATAAGAGCCTTATCTACCAACTCCTGGTAGTTTTTGAAGGTTGCTACCATCAACTGCATGCTCATCTCATCATTCAGCCCTTCCATAAACTTCTCCTACTTCGCGGCATCTGTGGCCACATCATCAGGGGCATAGCGTGATAGCTTGCTAAAATCATCCATGTACTGAGCCACAGTATGGTTTCCCTGGCGTAAGTTGCAAAACTCCTGCTTCTTCATCTGCATAGCTCCAATTGAGACATGGGCGGTGCGGAAAGCTTGCTGAAACTGATCCCATGTGACAGTGTCGATAGGATAAGTGGCTGTGAAATTCTCCCACCATGAGGATGCGGGTCCATCAAGCTGATGTGCGGCAAAGCGCACCTTCTCCACATCTGTGCAACCTGCGGTGGTCAACTCCCTTCCAATACGGTGTAGCCAATCATCAGCAACTATTGGCTCGGTGCTACTGGAAAACACCGGCGGCTGTAACCTTAGAAAACGGGCTAGGTTGTCCACTGGCGGCGGGTTATTGTTGTTGTTGTTGTTGCCCTGGTTCTGAACTAGCAATTGCATCAAAGCATTCTGCTACTGGATCAACTGGGTGAGCTCTGGTGGGAAAGCAAAACCGGTGTCACTTCTCGGAGGCGTCTGATGGGTTTAGATGGAAGAGATTAGAATAGAAAAGGTCTAGCGAGAAAGCACTACCCATATGCACATGAGACAAACACAACCATTTCACTCACTCAATCAAGCAAGGGCATACAAACGGTCTAGAACTATCGCAAAAGTGCTCAACTACTACTAAATACATGGGGAAATACTACTAATATATGGTGGTCATCTAGAAATTTTCATCGGTGGAAGACTCCATGATGTCTGCTCCAGCTTCGTCTTCAAAGTCATCATCACTCGGATCATAATCGGTGTCATCGATGATGATGTAGTTGTCCGGGCAAGTGGGGTCGTCGTCTTTTTCTCCCGGTGCTGGTCCTCCCATGAATACTCCGATCTTCTTAACCAGGTCGTCGTTCTTCTCCAGTAGTGTCTTGATTTCCTCCTCATATCCATCGCGTGTGAACTTGGATTCTTCCTCCAGCTCGATGATCCTAGTCTTTGCCTTCTTCAATTCCATCATGTTTGCACACATCTGGTTCTCGTGACGTCGAATGTGTTAGTTTAGCTCCTGGATAAAAGTTGTAATGGATCTATCCTTCCTGGTGCTGATTACTTCCCATTGCTCATCTCGGCGCCCACATATTTGATAGGTAGTGTCCTTAAGTTCCCTGTTGAAGACTTCTCCAACGCATCCCATGGTAATGTGGGCTGCCATGCTCTTGCCTAGACTCCAGGTGGGTGCTTCGAAAGAAAATTCTATGGGTTTAGAAGTTGGCGAGAACGTACTTCCTGGAACTTGTACTTGAATCATCCAGCGCTCCTCTTCTGGTAAGGTGGCGTTGTACGTCCCAGTGAAACTTGGTATTCCAATATTCAAGTACCTAGTGACTTCCTTCAAGTGGCGTCCAAAAGGTGTGTCCTCATCCGGTTGCGCAAACTTGTTCTTCATCTCCGTAATCCTAATGAGTAGAAAATGGAGAGGAGTCAGAAATGAGTAGAGAAGAGTGACCTATGGTTTATCTTAGTGGTCGTGTCCTACACTCAGTGTGTGCTCTGATACCATCTTGTAGGGACCCGACCTCAAACGGTCAAGTCTCTGTGTTTCAGTGTCATCCCTGGATCAGTAATGCTGACACACAAAGTACTCGAAGGATTTATAACAGAGTAGAAATCACACACTTATTACATCAAATGTCTAAAAAGAGAACTTATTACAATAATATGGCTTAAGGCCATCTAATGCGATAACAGCGAAAGGCTTGGAAGATAAAGTGAGACCATCAACTCCAACGGCATTGCTGAGCTGCACGGCAATGACCTAACAAACCTTACTCCTTGTCTGAAAAGTCTGCAACATAATACGTTGTAGCCCAAAAACGGGTCAGCACATGGAATATGCTGGCAATATAACACAGTAGAGCAAGAACAGGATAATACTATCACTACATGCATATTTGGCTGATGGAAAGCTCTATGGTTATAGTTTTGCGAAAAGCAAATTTTTCCCTACAACAAAGGAATAGATTTTAATTTAACTATCATGGTGGTTGAAACATTGAGAAGGTATAACCCCAACTCAATCCCAAATTATAGTAATTAACAACCCAACAATATTAATTAAGAGTGATGAGATACATGTGATAACCCAAGTACTAGATACTCAAAATTGTCCATAACCGGGGACACGTCTAACCATGATTAGATTGTACACTCTGCAGAGCTTTGCGCACTTTTCCCCATAAGACTCAATCGCTTCCGTTGGATTTCTCGCACTGCACGGTGTTTGAGAAACGGATGACCGAGACATAGTCTTTCAGAAACATTAACTCCCTACTCTGGGTAGACCATACCAAACCTACAAAACCCACTACCTGCTGATCTACCTCTTCAAGAGCTTCACGTAACTTACTCAACTATGCTAGAGCACATAATAGCTTGTGGTTGCACACGAAAGTTTCTAGCATGAATCATCTCAGTTCCCTTTAAACCTGGGTGGCGGTCCATAGGACGATCACACGGGTACCCCGGGATTTCCAAAAAAATACAGACAACAATGGGTTCCCCAGGTGCCTCAATCCACCCAGATGTGAATTTAAGTTGCCACCTTAAATAAACCATTAATTAACAATCTCACATCTGTCATGGATACACTCAAACCCAAACCACGTCTACGAGCATAGCATAGCAATATAAGCAACGCGTAGAAGTAACTCCCAAGGGTTTGATAGTAACAGGGCCATAGGTTCTACCTCAACAACTACTTCCCAACCCACAAGTTAATGACCTCCTAATCATCCAATGTTTGAGGATTGAACTAATGCAATAAAACTGGGTATGAAAAGAGTATGATCAATGTGTTACTTGCCTTGCTGAAGATCCGCGAATCCTAGAGACTCGTAGTAACACGCTTCGCATTCCGGGAATTCTATCGCAAACAAACAATAACATACATAAGCAACAAACAAAGATGCACAAGTGAAACTTCAAATAAAAGAGTTTGACAAGAAAGTTCAACTTAAGAACTCCGGTTCGTAAAAAGAATCAAATCAAACGGAGCAACTAAACTCAAACGACGAAAGAAACAAGATTCGTTTACTAATCTGAGCTATGGTCAAATTTACAATATCAAAATCTTGTTTAAGTTGATTAAACAGAAAGAGGATCTCGAGACGAAACTCTAGGCACTTGAATCGCGTGATTCTGACTAACGAGCTAAAAGATAAACGAAAACTAAGATTGGATCAGAAATCACGATAAAAATAATCACAGAAAAATTCGATAAAAGAAAACTGACGAACAGACTACCGAACAAGCGTTCGTTATTTTTAATTAACGGAAGAAAACCGTTCATTTAAACGAACGTATGGACGAACGTTCGCTAATTAGATGAACCGAGAAAAACCGGCGAACCGATCTAAAAAAACCGAACTAGGGTTTCTAAAAAATGAATGGTTTTTTAAAAAAAACGGGCGGCTCAGATCCGGCGCGGTACCTCCGGCGAGGGGCTCTGGCGAGGCGGGGTTGGGCGGCGGGGCGGCGGGGCTCGGCGGCGGCGCGGGCGGCAAGCAGTGGCGGCGACGCGGCTACATCGGCGGCGGCGAGGCGCGGGCGGCGGGAGGCGGGAGGCGGCGCAGCTCGGGGCGGGCTGCAGCGGCGGCGGTGGTTGGTGGTGGGGGGGGGCTCGGGGGGTATATAAGGAGGGGGCGGCGGCTTGGAGGAGGGGCCAAGGCGGTGGCGGTGGAGCCCGGCTCGAACTCCTCGTCCGAGTCGGTGGCGGCGCGCGCGCGAGGAAGGCGGCGACGACGGTTGGGTCGGCCTGGCTCGGCTGGGCCTCGGCCCAGTCGGGCGCGGGAGAGTTTTTTTTCAATAATTTCACCGACAGAAATAAAATCCTAGAAAATAAAATAAAAACCTAAAAATGCCAAAACAAATTTTCACCGTCTAAATAAAATATTTAGAACGAGATGAAAATTTTCTTGGCCCTAAAATGCAATTTTGAAAACGTCCAATTTTTCTAATGCAAATAAAATCCAAATAAACTCAAATAAAATCAAATAAATGATTTTAACATTTTTCCTCCAATATTTCATTTGTTTTGGAGAAGTCATATTATCTCCTCTCATATATTTTAATAAGAAATATTTTTCAGAGAGAAAAATAATTAAAATCAAAAATCCTCGTTTTACTATTTGATAGGAATCAAATATGAAAACTGGAAATCCCCAACTCTCTCCGAGGGTCCTTGAGTTGCTTAGGATTTCGAGGATTGCGAAATGAAAATGCAATAAAATATGATGTGCAAGAATGACCTATGTATAACATTCCAAATTGAAAATTTGGGATGTTACAAAAAGGTATGCCGACTTCGGTTGCCATAGCACCAGCCGTACCACAGAAAAATCCCACTCCAGCAAAAAGTATAGCAAGTCCACCGGCCAAAGACTTATCCCAACTACAGATACGGCCAATTCCTGCATATTGGAACCCCATTCCAGTTATTCCCAGTTTAAAAGACAATGCTTTCAATGTTGTTAGGGACTATGTGCATATATTCCCATCATGGGAAGATTATAGTGAAGACAAACACCATTTTCACATCTTCCTATCCCACTTACGTGTAAGTGCTATTATTCATGGAGATTATTTTCCTGTTTTCTGCTGATTGAACACATCAATGATTTACATTACATTGATGTAAGTAGGCGAGCATCAATCTGGATAGTCATGACGAGCAAAGCTTGCTTGCGCTTTTCAAGGAAGCATTGCAGCAGTATCGATGTTACCTGAGGAAATCACACGTTGATGGCAAGTCTATAAATGAATTTCCGGTGAAGTCTCATGCGCTAAATTTAGAAGACATTGAATGGAAAAACCTTGTTATGCACTGGTCTTGTTCCCAGGATGAGGTAATGTCTATGATATCGCATGACAATTTGAACTTCTACTTTTCCGCATGTGCCTTACGGATCTTTTTTGCAGGAAATCTGCTCGAAGAATAATTCCGGTTTGAAAAGAACGATGGGATATTGCAAATATGCTGCCCGCTGCTTTGCTCTTGTTAATACTTGTTGTCCTGTATCACTGTACTTGCATACATACTTGGTTCATTATGTGACAGCAGTATGCATGATAGCTTGCTTATCAATTATTCGCTCCAAATTATCTGATATGTATGAATGCTTACATTAGTGTAGAATATATCCAATGCCAATGAAATATTTTAGCTCTGCATTCTTCTTGTAAGTACCTATTGTCCTTTGTCAGTGTACTTATACTGACAGGTAGTTGTTCATGTACCATCACTCTGCACCTTATTTTCCTTTGCCCTCCATTTTCTACACCTCAGATCTATATTTACTCTTACCATAAGGTTGGATAACACCGATGGTACTGAAGAAGTTTATCTCTGCATTTCTCTTGGCTGTACCTTTTGCATGTATCGATGTACTTACATTTATAGCTACTTGTATATGTAGCATCACTCTTCATCTTATCTTAAATATTCTCCATTTTTTCCTTATATTATCACATCTATATTTACTCTTAACAAAATGTTGAATAAAGGCAATGCTTATGAAGAAGATTCTATGGTAAACTTCTTGAATTGCCCCCCCCCCATCAGAATGGACAAGGGCTTTATAGAGCCTGTCTTCACCAATAACGTAAGTTTGTCCTTCTCAAGCCTTCAAAATTTGTTGTGTATATTTGGTTAGGCATGACTGCAACAGCTCTTTATTTTTGGTATTTGCATCAGATTGCATGTTTAAAGCTTATTATGTAGTTCATAAAAAAAGTTTGTCCTTCTCAATTTAAATTTTTAGTTGTACAACCAAGTTCCTTCTTCATACCATGTAAATTAAACTATACAGAGCAAATGATCTTCTTTTGCACTGCATGTATGCTTCTGTTCTTGATCCGTAATCCAGTGGTGTGGTGAACCTACCCACTATATCACAATGTCATATTCTGCAATGTCTTAACTATGAACAATGTCATATCATTCTACTATTATTTAAACCGTCTCTTTATTTGCCAATCTGAAATGGAATAAATTGACAGCACACTAACCATTGATACTTATGAGTTTTTGATCTGTAATCTAGTGGTGTCGTGAAGCTGCCAACTCCTTCACAATGTCATTTCCTGCCATGTCTTGACCTGAACAATACCATATTGTGTTAATGTTATTTTAAACTATGTCACTTTATTCGTCAGTAGGAAATGTGATGAATTATCAGCACTGATACTTATATGTGCAAAACCTGTCATTTGTCTGCTTGTGTATCTTTCAGAGTGAGGAGGATATAAGTGTCAAACACGCGCAGTCTCATCAGCTTGCTCAGCTGCTTGCGCTGCAGCTCCCGAGCAGGGCTAACCTTTCTTGAACTCTATTGAAGTGTTGTCGGTTTTGTATATTATTTTGTTGGCGTGTTTATTTGCACTGGTGGCGATCTTTGATGCCCAGTGTATGTAATTTGCTGTCTGTTTGTGCTTTATTATCATAGTGGCGAACTTTTATGCCCAGTGGATGTAATATGCCGTAATTTCTTTATTGTATAGTCTAGGTTTTTTCTTATTCATGATGATGCAGTTATTTTACTGTATATATATCCTGTCTTCGCGGTATGCCGACCAAACCGTAAAATTACGGTACATAACCGGGTCGTCATGCAAATCACTATGTATGATCCCCATCATGGGCCCCGTCATCTTGGTCCGTTAACAGGCCTAAATGTAAACTGGCCCACTAGTAGATTCGGGCCTTTAATAGGCCGAGTAAACCATCGGCTCTATTTTCACAAGAAAACTCAATGGGCTTTTATGAGGCTAAAAAGTAGGTTGGGCCTGAAACGTGCCTAACAGCTCACGGGCCGACAGCAAGCAGAAATAGACCCCGGCCCATGATTGTGCCAATCAAATCATGGGCTTTTAACATGCCAAAATTGTCTCGGTCCTTGTTTGGCCCAATCAAATTATCGACTATGAGCAGGCCGGATGCAAACCGGGCCGTAGTTAGGCCCAACTATATGACGGGCTTTTAACAGACCGTAATAAATAGTGCCAAAATGTTAAATTGGCCTTTAACATGCCGAAACTAATATCAGGCCGAATTACTAAATGGGCCTTTAGCAAGTGGGCCCAAAAGCATAGTGTCAAGTTAACGGGCCGAATCTGATAGGGGCCATAATTTAGCCCAAAGCCTCTTAAAGGGTCGGGCCTGATCTGGGCCGTAATTTGGCCCAGAACATGGTAGGTTTTTAACGGGTCGGGCCTTATATGGGCCTCTATTAGGCCCGAAACATGGCAGGCTGTTAATGGACCGGATCAAATATGGGTCGGCATTTGGCCCAAAACATGGCAGCCTGTTAATGGGCCAGCCTACTAGTGTCCTCAAAACCTTGTGGGCCTTCAGCTGGGCCAGCCCATTATGGTCGGCGAAATCTAATGGGCCTTTAGCTGGGCCGGCCCATTGTAGTCGGCAAAATCTTGTGGGCCTTTAGCTGGGTCGGCCCATTATGGTCCACAAAATCTCGTGGGCCTTTAGCTGGGCCGGCCCATTATGGCCCACAAAATCTTGTGGGCCTTTAGCTGGGTCGGCCCATTATGGTTCGCAAAATCTCATGGGCCTTTAGCTGTGCCAGACCATTATGGACCACAAAATCTTGTGGGCCTTTAGTTGGGCCGGCCCATTTAAACTTTATGGGCCACTTTTGGGCCGGTCTACATGTCAACATATCATAGGCGCATCTCGCCCATTGGATGAGTGACACATGTGCCAACGCGGAGCTGACACGTGTTTCCTCCAGCCAATAATGATTTTACACGTGGAAAATCCCCAATTGTCCGGGCTGGTTATCGGATCCAAAACCGGACCCGATAGCTTAACGGTGTTTCGTTATGGTGGATGCCACATGTCGGTTACCCTTGACGAAAGCACTTCTGTGACGTGCGATTTATCGTCATGGAAGTGGACACTTCCATGGTGATAATTTTGGTAATGTCATGGAACACTTCTATGATAGCACATCTATGACTATCTTGATTCTGTCATAAAATCGTCATGGATGTACATGCGTGATAGAAAATGTGACCTACTATGACAAACACGTATCATCACGGAAGTGTATTTTTTTGTAGTGCCATCTTCTCTTATAAAGCACAAACTAAGGGGCACTATGATCGTATTTGAGCATCGGTGTAGCTAATATTCGAGTGTGTTTCATGAATGAATCAATGATTGTGCATAATGGGCTAGGGATAACTTGCTTTAGTGTTGATATTTTGAAAGACATGGTTGCTTGTTGGTATGCTTGAGTATTAAAGTCTTCATGTCAAAACTAGACTATATCTTTGAATCATATAAAAGTCCAAATGTCCATGCTATAAAGAAAAGAAATGTGATGAACATGTTAGGCAGCATTCCACATCAAAAATTCTATTTTTATCATTTACCTAGTCGAGGATGAGCAGGAATTAAGCTTGGGGATGCTGATACGTCTCCAACGTATCTATAATTTTTTATTGTTCCATGCTGTTATATTATCATTCTTAGATGTTTTACAATCATTTTATAGTCATTTTATATCATTTTTTGGTACTCCTATTGACATAGTGCCTAGTGCCAGTTCCGTTTTCTGCATGTTTTTTACATCACAGGAAATCAATACCAAACGGAGTCCAAACATAGCGAACCTTTTTGAGGATTTTTTTGGTCTAGAAGACATCTAGTGGGCCAAGACTACACCTGGGGGTGCCTCGAGGAGGGCAGCACCCACCAGGGCGCGCCAGGAGGCCCAGGCATGTCCCGTGGGTTGTGCCCACCTCGGGTGCCCCCTGAACCACCTCTTTGCTCTATAAATACCCCAATATTCTAGAAACCCTAGGGGAATCGACGAAAGTACATTACAGCCGCCGCAGAGCCCAGAACCACTAGATCCAATCTAGACACCATCTAGGAGGGGTTCATCATGTCCATTGGTGCCTATCCGATGATGCGTGAGTAGTTCTTTGTAGACCTACGGGTCCGTAGTTAGTGATGGCTTCCTCTCTCTCTCTCTCTCTTGATTATCAATACAATGGTCTCTTGGAGATCCATATGATGCAAGTCTTTTTGTGGTATGTTTGTTGGGATCCAATGAACTTTGAGTTTATGATCAGATCTATGTTTTTAACCATGAAAATTATTTGAGTCTTCTTTGATCTCTTATATGCATGATTGATTATAGCCTCGTATTTCTTCTCCGATATTTGGGTTTTGTTTGGCCAACTTGATCTATTTATCTTGCAATGGGAAGAGGTACTTTGTGATGGGTTTCGATCTTACGGTGCATGATCCTAGTGACAGAAGGGGAAACGACATGTATGTACCATTGCCATTAAGGATAACAAGATGGGGTCTATATCTACATAAATAGATAAATAGATCTACTATTCATCATGTCATTGTCTTATTGTATTACTTTGTTTCTCCATGAACTTAATACACTAGATGCATGCTGGATAGCGGTCGATGTGTGGAGTAATAGTAGTAGATGCAGACAGGAGTCAGTCTACTAATCTTAGACGTGATGCCTATATAATGATCATTGCCTGGATATCGTCATGATTATTTGAAGTTCTATCAATTGCCCAACAGTAATTGTTTTCCCGTCGTTTGCTATTTTTCTCGAGAGAAACCACTAGTGAAACCTACAGCCCCCGGGTCTCTTCTCATCATATTTGCCTTTGCGATCTATTTTCATTTGCTTTTACTTTCAGATCTATTAAACCAAAAATACAAAAATACCTTGCTGCAATTTATTTGTTCTGTGACCTATTTATCCCATCTACCACTTTTACCTCACGTTATTTGCCTATCTTGAGGCGTCGTACCCGAAAGGGATTAACAACCCTTTTAACACGTCGGGTTGCGAGTATTTGTTATTTGTGTGCAGGTGTTGTTTATGTGGTGTGAGGAGGTTCTCCTACTGGTTCGATAACCTTGATCTCATCACTGAGGGAAATACCTATTGTCGATATACTACATCATCCCTTCCTCTTTGGGGAAATACCGATGTAGTTCTAGCACACATCATGTACCCGACTTATTGTGTGACTTGCAAATGAGTTTGGCAAGGGGGTGCGATAGTGATCTAGGAGTGGATCACTAGACAACGGTCAAAATTATCCTTAGTTACCTGAGAGGACTAAGGAAATGTTTCTCGGTTAAAGAGTTTGTCGTAAAGGGTTACGTCGATGCAAGCTTTAACACTGATCCATATGACTCAGAGTCTCGGTCTGGATACATATTGAAAGTGGGAGCAATTAGCTAGAGTAGCTCCATACAGAGCTTTGTAGACATAGAAATTTGCAAAATACATAAGGATCTGAATGTAACAGACCCGTTGACTAAACTTCTCTCACAAGCAAAACATGATAACACCTTAGTACTCTTTGAGTGTTAATCGCATGGCAATGTGAACTAGATTATTGACTCTAGTAAAATCTTTGGGTATTGATCACATAGCGATGGGAACTATTGGTGATTAAATCACATGGTGATGTGAACTAGATTATTGACTCTGGTGCAAGTGGGAGACTAAAGGAAATATGCCCTACAGGAAATAATAAAGTTGTTATTTTATATTTCCTTATTCATGATAAAGGTTTATTATTGAAGCTAGAATTATATTGATCGGAAACCTTGATACATGTGTGAATACATAAACAAACAACGTGTCCCTAGTGAGCCTCTACTAGCCTAGCTCGTTGATCAAAGATGGTTAAGGTTTCCTAACCATGGACATGAGTTGCCGTTTGATAATGGGATAACATCATTAAGAGAATGATGTGATGGACAAGACCCACCTGTTAGCTTAGCATAATGATAGTTCAGTTTATTGCTATTGCTTTCTTCATGTCAAATACATATTCCTTCGACTATGAGATTATGCAACTCCCAGATACAGGAGGAATACCTTCTGTGCTATCAAACATCACAATGTAACTGGGTGATCATAAATATGCTCTACAGGTATCTCCGAAGGTGTTTGTTGATGTGTCATAGATCGAGATTAGGATTTGTCACTCCGAGTATCGGAGAGGTATCTCTGGGCCCTCTTGGTAATACACATCATAAGCTTGCAAGCAAACGACTAAGGAGTTGGTCACGAGGTGATGTATTACGGAACGAGTAAAGAGACTTGTCAGTAACAAGATTGAACTAGGTATGAAGATACTAGCGATCGACTCTCGGGCAAGTAACATACTGATGGACAAAGGGAATTACGTATGTTGTCATAACGGTTCGACCAATAAAGATATTCATAGAATATGTAGGAGCCAATACGGGCATCTAGGTTCCGCTATTGGTTATTGACCAGAGAGGTGTCTCGGTCATGTCTACATAGTTCTCGAACCCGTAGGGTCCGCACGCTTAACGTTCGATGACGATATGGTATTATATGAGTTATGTGATTTGGTGACCGAATGTTGTTCGAAGTCCAATATGAGATCAAGGAAATTAAGAGGAGTCTCGAAATGGTCGAGAGGTAAAGATTGATACATAGGACAATGGTATTCGGATGCCGGAAGTGTTCTGGGGGGGGTACCGGGTACATATCGGGTCACCAGAAGGGGTTCCGGGCACCCCTGGCAAAAGATAGGGGCCTTATGGGCCAAGAGGGAAAACACACCAGCCACAAGGGGCTGCTACGCCCCCCATATGGGCCGACCTAGGAGGAGAAGGAAAGAGGGGAA
Source organism: Triticum aestivum (assembly GCF_018294505.1). NCBI lineage: Eukaryota > Viridiplantae > Streptophyta > Magnoliopsida > Poales > Poaceae > Triticum > Triticum aestivum. The sequence continues at coordinate 234,186,474 of NC_057795.1, forward strand.
GGGAAAGGAAAGAGTGGAATAGAATTCCCCCTTCCTTCCCTCCCCCCCTCTTTCCTTCCCCCTCCGACAAACATGGCAGGGGCGCGTGGCCAAGCGGAGGACCCCAACTAGGATTCGGCCTACTTGGGGCACCTCCTAGCAGCCTCCCCTCCCCCTCCCACCTGAACTGCCTGAGTAATGCGCCTGACCTTCTCTGTGAACTAGGTTGAACTTCCCCCAACATTGCCCAAATGGGGCTTGCGATATACCGTTGGAAAGCTATGGACACCAATATCATGACCCAACTTAAATTTTTGGCAAAATATAAGCGGTTTAAGAGCAGTTTTGAAAACCATTTTTTCTTCACACGAAAAACGTGAATCGTATTTTCGATCACATTTCTAAACGGTTTATCGGAATGAGGCATATAATATGACGTTGGAAAGCTGCTGCAAAACCACTCCTTACACATGTTGAAAGTTTTCTCTAATTCCCTATGGTTAAAGAGTAATTTGAAAAAACGTAAAATTTCGTAAACCGAACATCTAAGTTCGTTTTTTCGATGTCATTTCTAAATGGCTAATCCAATGGAGGCATATGATATGGTGTTGGAAAGCTTATGAAAATGCGCTACTTTTTCATCTTGAAAGTTTTTTTCTAATTTTGAATGGTTTAAGAGTAATTTAGAAAATGGTCCAAGTCCTACCGAGTTCGTATTTTCGAGCTAATTTTTTAACCGTGCGTCCGAATGCAGCAAATGATATGGCGTTGGAAAGCTTGAACAAATGAGAAACTTTTTGGTATGTATTATTTCTCCCAATTCTTTATGGTTTTAAATCAGTTTTGAAAATGGCGAAAAACGGATTTTCGCCGTATTTTCTACAAACTTTATCGGAATTGCGCAAATAATATACCGCTGAAAAGCTACGGAAAATGTGAAACTTTTTCATATTGACAGTTTTCTCCGATTCCTAGCCATTTTCAAGTAATTTCAGAAATGACAAGATCATTCGTTCTGCCTTTATCGCGAAACTGATTTTCAAAAATCCATCGCGTGAAGTACGTGAACTTCTCGGTATGAAACCTTAAACTTCACTCTGTTTTTCACGTGCTTTTTTTCCTCGTATATCTCTATCCACTACTCCTAGCTCTCCATTCACTCACCGGAATTGAGCAAGTGATATACCGATGGAAAGCTGCTATAAACACGCAACTTTCCCGTGTTGATCATTTTTTCATACTCGCAACGATTTTAAAAGTTTTTCATCTGAAATTCATTCAGCGTAGTAGTTGAACTTCATGCTATTTTCACGTTGAACTTCTGTGACGTATTTTTGTTTGTACACGCGCCTGAACTTCTCTCTGTAAGAACCCGACCTTCGGGCTATCTTCGCAACCGTGGCTTCCCCCGCGAATTATTCTGATTAGTCGTGTTCTATATGATGTTAGTGTAATCTAGGAACATTTTGTAGCAACTAAATACCGGTTCTAAATAGGAATCTCGTCGTTGGCGGATTTTGCTCTCAACTCGTGATGAACTCACATTTTTTGCAATTTTACTGCCTGAGTTGTTCGACCTGAACTTCCCCCTGTGCTAGGTTGAACTTCCGCCAACATTGCCCAAACGGGGCTTGCTATATACCATTGGAAAACTATGGACACCAGCATCATGAACCAAGTTAAATTTTTGGCAAAATGTAAGTCGTTTAAGAGCAGTTTTGAAAACCGTTTTTTCTTCATATAAAAACGTGAATCGTATTTTCGATCGCATTTTTAAACCGTTTAGCGGAATGAGGCAAATAATATGGCGTTGGAAAGCTACTGCAAAATAGCTCGTTCCACATGTTGAAAGTTTTCTCTAATTCCCTATGGATAAAGAGTAATTTGGAAAATTGTAGAATTTCACAAACGGAACACTCGAGTTCGTATTTTCGATGTCATTTCTAAACGGCTAATCCAATTGAGGCAAATAATATGGCGTTGGAAAGCTTATGAAAATGCGCTACTTTTTCATGTTGAAAGTTTTGTCTAATTTTGAAAGGTTTGAAAGTAATTTAGAAAATGATACAAGTTCCACCGAGTTCGTATTTTTGAGCTAAATTTTTAACCATACGTCCGAATGCAGCAAGCGATATGGAATTGTAAAGCTTGAACAAATGTGAAACTTTTTTGTATATATTGTTTATCCTAATTCTTTATGGTTTTAAGTCAATTTTGAAAATGGATAAAAACGTATTTCCGCGTAATTTGTACCAACTTTATCGGAATGGGGCAAATAATATACCGCTGAAAAGCTATGGAAAATGCGAAACTTTTCCATGTTGATGGTTTTCCCTAATTCCTAGTTGTTTTTCTGTAATTTTAAAAACAACGAGATCATTTGTTCTGCCTTTATCGCGAAACAGAATCTTCAAAAATGCACCACGTGAAGAACCTGAACTTCTCAGTGCGTGTACCTGAACTTCACTCTGTTTTTCATGTGATTTTTTTTGCTCATAGATCTCCATCCACTGCTCGTAGCTCTCCATCCACTTACCAGAATTGACCAAGTGATATACCAGTGGAAAGCTGCCGTAAACACACAACTTTCCCGTGTTGATCGTTTTTTCATACTCGCGAAGATTTTAAAAGTTTTTCATTTGAAATTCATCCACTGTAGTAGTTTAACTTCCTGCTATTTTCAGTTGAACTTATGTGACATATTTTTGTTTGTAATTTTCTCATCTATTCGTTAGTGTTACACAAATGATATTGCTTTTGTACAAATCACTCTCACAATGATTTTTTTAACTTTCTCTGACGAAGGACTTGAACTTATAACAACAAAAAAATTAGCCTTTGCTTTATTATTATTTTTTAATACAAAATGCACACCATGTAGTACATGAACATCTATCAGTTATCAACCTGAACTTCTCTCGGTTATGTGAAAATATTTGAGTTTTTTTATGAATTTTTAATCTGATTTTCTTAATCCTTTTTTACGAATTTTGAAGCACTCTATTTTCAAAAGTAGAACTTCTTGCTATTTTATTTTTGAACTTCTTGTTTCCATTCTTTAATAACGAGGAAAATCTGAGTTTTCTATAATCATCGAACTTCTCCATATTTTTAATATGGACTTCCTGGTTTTATTTATTAATTTTTTTAACGAAATTTTGAAGCGCTCTATTATTAAAGTTGAACTTCTTATTATTTTAATTTTTGAACTTCTTGTTTCATTATTTAATAAGAAGGAAAAGCTGAGTTTTCTTTAATAACAATAATTTTTGAACTTCCGAGGGAAGAGCACTTGAACTTCTAGCAACAAATTTTAAACTTTGCCTTTTTTATTCTTTTTTTCTCATACGAAATGCACATCATGTAATACGTGAACTTCCGATAGTTATCAATTTGTACTCCTTTGTGTTTCGGTTTGAAAAACGAGAAAATTATGTTAAAACTTTTTTTAGTTTTTCTTTTTTTATTTGAACTTCTTCATTTTATTATTTAGTAACAATAAAACATCTAAGTTTTTTTACCTTCAAACTTTTTTTACTTTGAACTTCTTAGAAAAATATGTTTTTACATAAGCAAACATTTTTCAAGAATTTTTAAATTTGAACTTCTAGTTTTTTTACCTTCTCAGTTATTTGAAATTGAACTTCTAGGGTTGTCATATTTGAACTTCTACATTTTTTGACCTCTAGGTTATTTCAATTTTTCTAGTTTTTTTAATCCATTTTTATAAACTTTTTTTGGACTGCTCTGTTATTTTGAGTTGGCCTTCTGTCTTATCTTTTTTAGAAATGAGGAAAATCTAAATTTTAAAATTTTTTGGTTATTTTTTAGAAATGAGAAAAATCCCATTTTTTAATGAGCATCGAATTGCTGTCTTATTTTAATTTGACCTTCTTGATTTTACTTTTTAAAAATAGGGAAAATTTCTTTCTTTACGTAGACATCAAACTAATGTGTTATTTCTTTTACAAAAGGAATATTTAATTACTATTAAATTTATTTATTTCACATTGTAAATATTGTTTGCGGAGGTTTCAACCAAAAATATCTTGGCTTTTGCATTTAAACTGATCATATGAGCAAACACCGAAAAGAGCACACTCAACGTTTAGATGAACTTTTTCTGTCATAGCTGTACATGAACCTTATTTAGTTTGCACTTGACCTATTTGGGGAAACAAACAGAATGAAATATATGAAGCCTCTGTCAAATGAACATACAAAATAGTAATAAAAAATCGCACTTTTCTCCATAAACATATTTCTGTTGAACTTGGTCGGGATTTCAGGGGAGGAATTAGATGATTTGGTCGTTAGTACATGGGAAAGAGGAGTTTGACCACCGCGGACTGCTGCTCGCGATGGAATCGGCCTCCTGGACGCTGCAGGGCTGGACTGAGCACCCTTTGCGCCGAAGGTTTGGGCGCTGGAGGTTGGGTGTGGGAGCCGGCGCCGGAGTTAGGGGCGGCGGCGGTGCCAGATGTTGGGCCAGGAGCAGCGGACTAGGGAGGTTGGGGCAGGCAAGGGGACGCCGGAGGTTAGCGTGGGGTGGTAGGTGGGCGGGAAGGAACCGCTGCCCCTAACAGTGGCGGCAGGCAACGGGCGCCGGATCTCCACGGCAGGAGGCCGGGCAGCGCGCAGGGATGACCCATGTCCAGAGAGCGGAGGTGGTGCGGAGTAGTCGGGTCCCCGGGGTGGTGGTTGCGGCATCGGGGAAGAAGCACAGAGGAAGGTGGGGGTGGGCCATAGCAGGTGTTGGATGTCGTGCGGGCGCGTCTCCAGCGGCATCTGGCTGTGGAGGGAAGAAGGTCGTGGTGGCCGTTGGAGGAAGGTTGCGGCGGCAGGTGGAGCAAGTTCGCGCTCATGGAGGTGGCCCGATCCGGGGCGAGGGATGCACGTGGCGGCCCGATCCACGGTGAGGGACGGTGGAGGCGGCTTGATCCGAGAGGGGCGAGGGATGGTGGAGGCAGTGAGGGGCGAGGGACGGTGGAGGCGGCCCGATCTGGGGCGAGGGACGGTGGCGGCGGCGCGATCCGCGGTGAGGGATGGTGGCGGCGCCGATTAGGGGCGGTGGCGTGTTTCGTGCGGCGTCGGCGGCGGTTGGGGGCGGTGGAGCTTCCTGCCTGTGTTGGGGGCGCCAGATTGGAGATGGGGATGATGGGGTGGGTCGTGGGGATCGGTTGGGGTCGATGGTGGGTAGGTGGGCTTTTTTCGTTCTCGAGAGTTCGGGAGGAACCCCGTCGGGCCCTTATAGGGCGATCGTGATCCAAATAGTTATTCTAATCCCAGGATCAGAATAGTGTTGTCATATATATATATATATATATATATATATATATATATGTGGGGGGGGGAGGGGTGCCCTAGCACACCATAGACAATTGCCTAGCCGTGTGCGGCGTCCCGTCCACCGTTTACACTCTCGGTCATATTTTTGGAGTGCTTAGGCGAAGCACTGCGGAGATCACTCCATCATCACCGTCACCACGCCGTCGTGCTGACGGAACTCATCTACTACCTTGATGTCTTGCTGGATCAAGAAGGCAAGGAACGTCACCGAGCTGAACATGTGTAGAACGCGGAGGTGTCGTGCGTTCGGTACTTGATCGGTTGAGGCGCGAAGAAGTTCGACTACATCAACTGCGTTGTGAAACGCTTCCGCTTACGGTCTACGAGGGTACGTAGATGAAGTAAATATTCCCTAGAGGCAATAATAAAGTTATTATTTATTTCCTTATTTCATGATAAATGTTTATTATTAATGCAAGAATTGTATTAACCAGAAACTTAGTACATGTGTGAATACATAGACAAAACAAAGTGTCCCTAGCATGCCTCTACTAGACTAGCTCGTTAATCAAAGTAGGTTATGTTTCCTAACCATAGACATGTGTTGTCATTTGATCAACGGGATGAAATCATTAGGAGAATGATGTGATGGACATGACCCATCCGTTAGCTTAGCATTATGATCGTTACAGTTTCATTGCTACTTCTTTCTTCATGACTTATACATGTTCCTCAGACTATGAGATTATGCAACTCCCGAATACCGGAGGAACACCTTGTGTGCTATCAAACGTCACAATGTAAATGGGTGATTATAAAGATGCTTTACCGGTGTCTCCGAAGGTGTTTGTTGGGTTGGCATAGATCGAGATTAGGATTTGTCACTCCGTGTATCGGAGAGGTATCTCTGGGCCCTCTCGGTAATGCTCATCACTACAAGCCTTGCAAGCAATGTGACAAATGAATTAGTTCCGGGATGAAGCATTGTGGAATGAGTAAAGAGACTTGTCGGTAATGAGATTGAGCTAGGTATGATGATACCGATGATCGAATCTTTGGCAAGTAACATACCGATGACAAAGGGAACAACGTATGTTGTTATGCGGTTTGACCGATAAAGATATTCATAGAATATGTAGGAGCCAATATGAGCATCCCGGTTCCGCTATTGGTTATTGACCAGAGATGTGTCTCGATCATGTCTACATAGTTCTCGAACCCGTAGGATCCGCATGATTAATGTTCGATGACGATTTGTATTATGAGTTATGTGTTTTTGATGACCGAAGTTTGTTCAGTCCCGGATGAAATTACGGACATGACGAGGAGTCTCGAAATGGTCGAGACATAAAGATTGGTATATTGGACCATGTTATTCGGACACCGGAAGTGTTCCGGGTGGTTTCGGGTAAAAACGGAATGCCGGAGGGGTTACCGGAACCCCCGAGGGAACTAATGGGCCACCATGGGCCTTAGTGGAGAGAGAGGAGGGACACCAGGGCAGGCCGCGCGCCCCCCATTTGCAGTCCAAATTGGACAAGGGAAGGGGGTGGCGCCCCCTTTCCTACTCCCTCTCCCTCTCCTTCCTTCCCTCTCTCTTCCTTGTATAGGAATCCTACTAGGACTAGTAGTCCTAGTAGGACTCCCTCTTCTTGGCGCACCCCCTAGGGCCAGCTGGCCTCCCCCTCTCCTCCTTTATATACGGGGGCAAGGGGGCACCCTAGAACACACCAAGTCTTCTCTTAGACGTGTGCGGTGCCCCCCTCCACAGTGACACACCTCGATCATATCGTCGTAGTACTTAGGCGAAGCCCTACGCCGGTAACATCATCATCACCATCGACACGCCGTCGTGCTGATGGAACTGACCCTCGTCCTCAACTAGATCAAGAGCACGAGGGACGTCATCAAGCTGAACGTGTGCTGAACGCGGAGGTGTTGTACGGTCGGTACTTGGATCAGTTTGATCATGAAGAAGTTCGACTACATCAACCGCGTTACTAAACGCTTCCGCTTTCGGTCTACGAGGGTACATGGACACCCCCCTCGTTGCTATGCATCTCCTAGATAGATCTTGATGATCATAGGATTTTTTTTGAAATTACCGTGTTCCCCAACAGTGGCATCCGAGCCAGGTCTATGAGTAGATGTTTTATGCATGAATAGAACACAAAGAGTTGTGGGCGATAATAGTCATACTGCTTACCACCAAGGTCTTACTTTGATTTGCCGATATTGTTGGATGAAGCAGCCCGGACCGACATTACATGACCGCGTTCATGAGGCTGGTTCTACCGACGTGCTTTTGCACATAGGTGGCTGGCGGGTGTCTGTTTCTCCAACTTTAGTTGAATCAAGTTTGACTACGGCCGGTCTTTGTTGAAGGTTAAAACAGCATGCTTGACGAAAAATCGTTGTGGTTTTGGTGCGTAGGTAAGAACGGTTCTTGCTAGGAGCCCGTAGCAGCCACGTAAAACTTACAACAACAAAGTAGAGCACGTCTAACTTGTTTTTGCAGTGGTTGCTGTGATGTGATATGGTCAAGACATGATGTGATATAAATTGTTGTATGAGATGATCATGTTTTGTAATAGAGTTATCGGCAACTGGCAGGAGCCATAAGGTTGTCGCTTTATTGTATGCAATGCAATCGCCATGTAATTGCTTTACTTTATCACTAAGCGGTAGCGATAGTCGTAGAAGCAATAGTTGGCGAGACGACAACGATGCTACAATGGAAATCAAGGTGTCGCACCAGTGACGATGGAGATCATGAGCACAAGATGATGATGGCCATATCATGTCACATATTTTGATTGCATGTGATGTTTATCTTTTATGCATCTTATTTTGCTTAGTGCGGCGGTAGCATTATAAGATGATCCCTTACTAAATTTCAAGGTATAAGTGTTCTCCCTAAGTATGCACCGTTGCCACAGTTCGTCGTGCCGAGACACCACGTGATGATCAGGTGTGATAAGCTCTACGTTCACATACAACGGGTGCAAGCCAGTTTTGTACACGCGGAATACTCGGGTTAAACTTGACGAGCCTAGCATATGCAGATATGGCCTCGGAACACTGAGACCGAAAGGTCGAACGTGAATTATATAGTAGATATGATCAACATAGTGATGTTCACCATTGAAAACTACTCCATCTCACGTGATGATCAGACATGGTTTAGTTGATTTGGATCACGTGGTCATTTAGATGACTAGAGGGAAGTCTATCTAAGTGGGAGTTCTTAAGTAATATGATTAATTGAACTTTAATTTATCATGAACTTAGTCCTAATAGTTATTTTGCATGTCTATGTTATTGTAGATCAATGGCACGTGCTACCGTTCCTTTGAATTTTAATGCGTTCCTAGAGAAAGCTAAGTTGAAAGATGATGGTAGCAATTACATGGACTAGGTCCATAACTTGAGGGTTATCCTCATTGCTGCACAGAAGAATTACATCCTGGAAGCACCGCTAGGTGTACCACCCGCGCCAGCAACTGGAGACATTGTGAATGCCTGGCAGACGCGTGTTGATGACTACTCGGTAGTTCAGTGTGCCATGCTTTATGGCTTAGAATTGGGACATCAAAGACGTTTTGAACGTCATGGAGCATATGAGATGTTCCAAGAGTTCAAGTTAACATTTCAAGCAAATGCCAGAGATGGGAGATATGAAGTCTCCAACAAGTTCTACAACTGCAAAGTGGAGGAGAATAGTTCTGTCAGTGAACACATACTCAGAATGTCTGGGTACCATAACCACTTGACTCAACTGGGAGTTAATCTTCCTGATGATAGTGTCATTGACAGAGTTCTTCAATCACTGCCACCAAGCTATAAAGGCTTCGTGATGAACCATAATATGCAAGGGATGAACAAGACAGTTCCCGAGCTCTTCGCAATGCTAAAGGCTGCGGAAGTAGAAATCAAAAAGCAGCATCAAGTGTTGATGGTCAATAAGACCACTAGTTTCGATAAAAATGGCAAAGGAAAGAAGGGGAACTTCAAGAAGAATGACAAGAAAGCTGCTGCTCTGGAGAAGAAACCAAAGTCTGGACCTAAGCCTGAAACTGAGTGCTTCTACTGCAAAGGGACTGGTCACTCGAAGCGGAACTGCCCCAAGTATTTGGCGGATAAGAAGGATGGCAAAGTGAAAGCTATATTTGATATACATGTTATTGATGTGTACCTTACTAATGCTCATAGTAGCGCCTGCGTATTTGATACCGGTTCTGTTGCTCATATTTGCAACTCAAAATAGGGGCTACGGATTAAATGAAGATTGGCTAAGGACGAGGTGACGATGCGTGTGGGAAATGGTTCCAAGGTCGATGTGATCACCGTTGGCACGCTACCTCTACATCTACCTTTGGGATTAGTTTTAGACCTAAATAATTGTTATTTGGTGCCAGCGTTGAGCATGAACATTATATCTGGATCTTGTTTGATGCGAGACAGTTATTCATTTAAATCAGAGAATAATGGTTGTTCTATTTATATGAGTAATATCTTTTATGGTCATGCACCCTTGCTGAGTGGTCTATTTTTGTTGAATCTCGATCGTGATGATACACATGTTCATAATATTGAAGCCAAAAGATGCAAAGTTAATAATGATAGTGCAACTTATTTGTGGCACTGCCGTTTGGGTCATATTGGTGTAAAGCGCATGAAGAAACTCTATGCTGGTGGACTTTTGGAATCACTTGATTATGAATCACTTGGTGCTTGCGAACCATGCCTCATGGGCAAGATGAGTAAACTCCGTTCCCCGGAACAATGGAACGAGCTACTGATTTATTGGAAATAATATATACCGATGTATGCGGTCCAATGAGTGTTGAGGCTCGTGGCGGGTATCGTTATTTTCTTACCTTCACAGATGATTTGAGCAGATATGGGTATATCTACTTAATGAAGCATAAGTATGAAACATTTGAAAAGTTCAAAGAATTTCAGAGTGAAGTGGAAAAGCATCGTAACAAGAAAATAAAGTTTCTACGATCTGATCATGGAGGAGAATATTTGAGTTACGAGTTTGGTCTTCATTTGAAACAATGTGGAATAGTTTCACAACTTACGCCACCTGGAACACCACAACGTAATGGTGTGTCCGAATGTCGTAGCCATACTTTATTGGATATGGTGTGATCTATGATGTCTCTTACTGATTTACCTCTAATGTTTTGGTGTTATGCTTTAGAGACGGCTGCATTCACTTTAAATAGGGCACCATCAAAATCTGTTGAGACGACGCCTTATGAACTGTGGTTTGGTAAGAAACCAAAGTTGTCGTTTCTTAAAGTTTGGGCATGCGATGCTTATGTGAAAAAGCTTCAACCTGATAAGCTCAAACCCAAATCGGAGAAGTGCGTATTCATACGATACCCAAAGGAAACTATTGGGTACACCTTCTGTCACTAATTCGAGGGCAAAATATTCGTTGATAAGAATGGATCCTTTCTAGAGAAGGAGTTTCTCTCGAAAGAAGTGGGTAGGAGGAAAGTATAAATTGATGAGGTAATTGTACCTTCTCCGAATTGGAAAGTAGTTCAACACATAAATCAGTTCCAGTGATTCCTACACCGATTAGTGAGGAAGCTAATGATGATGATCATGAAACTTCAGATCATGTTACTACAGAACCTCGTAGGTCTTCCAGAGTACGGTCTGCACCGGAGTGGTATGGTAATCCTGTTCTGCAAGTCATGTTACTAGACCATGGTGAACCTACGAACTATGAGGAAGTGATGATGATCCCAGATTCCGCAAAATGGCTTGAGGCCATGAAATCTGAGATGGGATCCATGTATTAGAACAAAGTTTGGACTTTCGTGGATTTTCCCGATGATCAGCAAGACATAGAAAATAAATGGATCTTCAAGAAGAAGACTAACACTAACGGTAATGTTACTGTCTACCAAGATCGACTTGTTGCAAAAGGTTTTTGACAAGTTCAGGGAGTTGACTATGATGAGACTTTCTCACCCGCAGCGATGCTTAAGTCTGTCCAAATCATGTTAGCAATTGTCGCATTTTATGATTATGAAATTTGGCAGATGGATGTCAGAACTGCATTCCTGAATGGATTTCTGGAAGAAGAGTTGTATATGATGCAACCAGAAGGTTTTGTCGATCCAAAGGGTGCTACCAAAGTGTGCAAGCTCCAGCGATCCATTTATGGACTCGTGCAAGCCTCTCGGAGTTGGAATAAACGCTTTGATAGTGTGATCAAAGCATATGGTTTTATACAGACTTTTGGAGAAACTTGTATTTACAAGAAAGTGATTCGGAGCTCTGTAGCATTTCTAATATTATATGTGGATGACATATTGTTGATTGGAAATGATATAGAATTTCTGGATAGCATAAAAGGATACTTGAATAAGAGTTTTTCAATGAAAGAGCTCGGTGAAGCTGCTTACATATTGGGCATCAAGATCTATAGAGATAGATCAAGACGCTTAATTGACTTTCACAAAGCACATACCTTGATAATTTTTGCAGAAGTTCAAAATGGATCAGTCAAAGAAAGGGTTCTTCCCTGTGTTACAAGGTGTGAAGTTGAGTCAGACTCAATACCCGGCCACTTCAGAAGATAGAGAGAAAATGAAAATCATTCTCTATGCTTCATCCATAGGTTATATCATGTATGCAATGCTGTGTACCAGACCTGATGTGTGCCTTGCTATAAGCATAGCAGGGAGGTACCAAAGTAATCTCGGAGTGGAGCACTGGACAGCGGTCAAGAACATCCTGAAATACCTGAAAAGGACTAAGGATATGTTTCTCGTTTATGGAGGTGACAAAGAGCTCGTCGTAAACGGTTATGTCGATACAAGCTTTGACACTGATCCGGATGACTCTAAGTCGCAATCCGGATACGTATTTTTATTGAATGGTGGAGCTGTCAGTTGGTGCAGCTCCAAGCAAAGCATCGTGGCGGGATCTACGTGTGAAGCGGAGTACATAGATGCTTCAGAAGCAGCAAATGAAGGAGTTCATATCCGATCTAGGTGTCATACCTAGTGCATCGGGTCCAATGAAAACCTTTTGTGACAATACTGGTGCAATTGCCTTGGCGAAGGAATCCAGATTTCACAAGAGAACCAAGCACATCAAGAGATGCTTCAATTCCATCCTTCATCAAGTGTTGGAGGGGGACATAGAGATTTGCAAGATACATACGGATCTTAATGTTGCAGACCCGTTGACTAAGCCTCTTCCAGGAGCAAAACATGATCAGCACCAAAACTCCATGGGTGTTAGAATCATTACTTTGTAGTCTAGATTATTGACTCTAGTGCAAGTGGGAGCCAGAAGGAAATATGCCCTATAGGCAATAATAAAGTTATTATTTATTTCCTATTTCATGATAAATGTTCATTATTCATGCTAGAATTGTATTAACCGGAAACTTAGTACATGTGTGAATACATAGACAAAACAAAGTGTCCCTAGTATGCCTCTACTAGACTAGCTCATTAATCAAAGATGGTTGTGTTTCCTAACCATAGACATGTGTTGTCATTTGATGAACAGGATCACATCATTAGGAATGATGTAACGGACATGACCCATCCATTAGCTTAGCATTATGATCGTTACAGTTTCATTGCTACTTCTTTCTTCATGACTTATACATGTTCCTCAGACTATGAGATTATGCAACTCCCAGATACTAGAGGAACACCTTGTGTTCTATCAAACATCACAACATAAATGGGTGATTATAAAGATGCTCCACAGGTGTCTCCGAAGGTGTTTGTTGGGTTGGCATAGATCGAGATTAGGATTTGTCACTCCGTGTATCTGAGAGGTATCTCTGGGCCCTCTTGATAATGCACATCACTATAAGCCTTGCAAGCAATGTGACTAATGAATTAGTTGTGGGATGAAGCATTATGGAACGAGTAAAGAGACTTGCCGGTAACGAGATTGAACTAGGTATGATGATACCGATGATTGAATCTCGGGCAAGTAACATACCGATGACAAAGGTAACAACGTATGTTGTTATGCGGTTTGACCGATAAAGATCTTCGTAGAATATGTAGGAGCCAATATGAGCATCCAGGTTCTGCTATTGGTTATTGACCAGAGATGTGTCTCGGTCATGTCTACATAGTTCTCGGACCCGTAGGGTCCGCACGCTTAACGTTCGATGACGATTTGTATTATGAGTTATGTGTTTTTGATGACTGAAGTTTGTTCGGAGTCCCGGATGAGATCAACGACGTGACGAGGAGTCTCTAAATGGTTGAGACATAAAGGTTGATTTATTGGACCATGTTATTCGGACACCGGAAGTGTTCCGGGTGGTTTGGATAAAAACGGAGTGCCGGATGGGCTACTGGAACCCCCGGGGGAATTAATGGGCCACCATGGGCCTTAGTGGAGAGAGAGGAGGGCCGCCAGGACAGGCCGCGCGCCCCCCATTAGCAGTCCGAATTGGATAAGGGAAGGGGGGCGGCGCCCCCTTTCCTACTGCTACCTCTTGAGCACTGCGTTGGATTTCCCCGAAGAGGAGAGGGTGATGCAGCAAAGTAGCGTAAGTATTTCCCTCACTTTTTGAGAACCAAGGTATCAATCCAGTAGGAGACCACGCACAAGTCCTTCGTACCTACAAAAAACGATAGCAACTCGCAACCAACGCGATTAGGGGTTGTCAATCCCTTCACGATCACTTACGATAGTGAGATCTGATAGAGATGATAAATAATATTTTTGGTATTTTTGATAGATAGATGCAAAGTAAAAAAGCAAAGTAAAAGCAAAGCAAGTAAATAAAGTGATAGAGATTGATATGATGAGAATAGACCCGGGGGCCATAGGTTTCACTAGTGACTTCTCTCAAGAGCATAGATATTCTACGGTGGGTGAACAAATTACTGTTGAGCAATTGACAGAATTGAGCATAGTTATGAGTATATCTAGGCAATGATCATGTATGTAGGCATCACGTCCAAGACAAGTAGATCGAAACGATTCTGCATCTACTACTATTACTCCACTCATTGACCGCTATCCAGCATGCATCTAGAGTATTAAGTTAAAAACAGAGTAACGCCTTAAGCAAGATGACATGATGTAGAGGGATAAATTCATGCAATATGATAAAAACCCCATCTTGTTATCCTCGATGGCAACAATACAATATGTAAGGACACCGCAAGATTGAACCCAAAGCTAAGCACTTCTCCCATTGCAAGAACTACCAATCTAGTTGGCCAAACCAAAAAGGATAATTCGAAGAGACTTGCAAAGATAACTCAATCATACATAAAAGAATTCAGAGAAGAATCAAATATTTTCCATAGATAATACTGGATCATAAACCCACAGTTCATCGGTCTCAACAAACACACCGCAAAAAAAGAAGATTACATCGAATAGATCTCCACAAGAGAGGGGGAGAACATTGTATTGAGATCCAAAAAGAGAGAAGAATCCATCTAGCTACTAGCTATGGACCCGAAGGTCTGAAATAAACTACTCACACTGCATCGGAGGGGGCATGGTGATGATGTAGAAGCCCGCCATGGTGGATGCCCCCTCCGGTGGAGCTCCGAAACAGGCCCCAAGATGGGATCTCGTGGATACAGAAGGTTGTGGCGGTGGAATTAGGTTTTGGCTCCTGTTTTGATCGTTTGGGGATACGTATGTATATATAGGAGGAAGGAGTACGTCGGTGGAGCGTCAGGGGGCCCACAAGGTAGGGGGCGCGCCCAGGGGGCGCCCTCCACCCTCGTGACCGCCTCTGGCACTTCTTGGAGTAGGGTCCAAGTCTCCTGGATCAAGTTCGGTTGGAAAATCACGCTCCTGAAGGTTTCATTCCGTTTGGACTCCGTTTGATATTTCGTTTCTTCAAAACACTGAAATAGGCAAAAAAAACAGCAATTCTGGGCAGGGCCTCCGGTTAATAGGTTAGTCCCAAAAATAATATAAAAGTGGAAAATAAAGCCCAATATAGTCCAAAACAGTAGATAAAGTAGCATGGAGCAATCAAAAATTATAGACATGTTGGAGACGTATCGGGCATCCCCAAGCTTAATTCCTACTCGTCCTCGAGTAGGTAAATGATAAAAAAGAATTTTTGATGCGGAGTGATAGTTGGCATAATTTCAATGTAAATCTTCTTAATTGTGGTATGAATATTCAGATCCGAAAGATTCAAGACAAAAGTTCATATTGACACAAAAATAATAATACTTCAAGCATACTAATGAAAGCAATCATGTCTTCTCGAAATAACATGGCAAAAGAAAGTTCATCCCTACAAAATCATATAGTTAGGCTATGCTTCATTTTTGTCACACAAAGATGTTCCCAACTTCTATACCCCCGATGACAAGCCAAGCAATTGTTTCATACTTAAATAATCTCAAACTTTTTCAACCTTCATGCAATACATGAGCGTGAGCCTTGGATATAGCACTATGGGTGGAATAGAATATGATGATGGGGATTGTGTGGAGAAGACAAAAAAGGAGAAAGTATCACATTGACGAGGCTAATCAACGGGCTATGGAGATGCCCATCAATTGATGTCAACATGAGGAGTAGGGGTTGCCATGCAACGGATGCACTAGAGCTATGAATGCTCAACAAAAGAAAACTAGTTGGTGTGCATCCAACTCGCTTGCTCATGAAGACCTAGGGCATTTGAGGAAGCCCATCGTAGGAATATACAAGCCAAGTTCTATAATGAAAAATTCCCACTAGTATGAAAAGGACAACTTTATGAGACTCACTCATGAGGAACAAGATGCTACTTTGAAGCACAATATATATGAGACTACTTTGGCTCCTCTTTTGATCATTTGGGGCTATATGAGACTACTTTGGCTCCTGTTTGGGGCTATAGGAGGAAGGAGTTTGGGGCTATATGAGACTACTTTGGCTCCTGTTTTGATCGTTTGGGGCTACATGAAGAACAAGGTGCTACTTTTAAGCACAAGTGTGGAAAAAGAGATAGTAGCATTGCCCTTTTTATTTTCTTCTTTTTGCCTTTCTTTTTTTGGCCTTTCTCCTTTTTTTATTTTTTTTATTTGGGCAATGCTCTAGTAATGATGATCATCACACTTCTATTGATTACAACATAAGGATTACAACTCAAAACTTAGAACAAGATATGACTCTATATGAATGCCTCCGGCGGTGTACCGGGATGGTGCAATGAATCAAGAGTGACATGTATGGAAAATAATGCATGGTGGCTTTGCCACAAATACAATGTCAACTACATGACCATGCAAGCAATATGACAAAAGTACTGTATGTCATGATGATGATGGTGGAGGTTGCATGGCAATATATCTCGGAATGGCTATGGAAATGCCATGATAGGTAGGTATGGTGGCTGTTTTGAGGAAGATATAAGGAGGTTTATGTGTGATAGAGCGTATTGTATCACGGGGTTTGGATGCACCGGCGAAGTTTGCACCAACTCTCAAGGTGAGAAAGGGCAATGCACGATACCGAAGAGGCTAGCAAAGGCGGAAAGCCGAGAGTGCGTATAATCCATGGACTCAACATTAGTCAAAAGAACTCATATACTTATTGCAAAAATTTAGAAGTCATCAAAAATCAAGTACTACGCGCATGCTCCTAGGGGGAGATATTGGTAGGAAAAGACCATCGCTCGTCCCCGACCGCCACTCATAAGGATGCACAAGCCAGGTATACTTCATGTTTCAAATTTGTTACACAACTTTAACCATACGTGCATGCTATGGGACTTGCAAACTTCAACACAAGTATTTCTCAAATTCATAATCACCCAACTAGCACGACTTTGATATTATCACCTCCATATCTCAAAACAATTATCAAGCGTCAAACTTATCTTAGTATTCAACGCACTCAAAAGAAAGTTTCACATATCTTGAACACCAAGTATATTAACATTAAGCAAATTACCATGCTATTAACACTCTCAAAATAATCTAAGTGTAGCATGAGAGATCAATATTTTCTTTAAAACAAATGCACCACCGTTCTCTAAAAGATATAAGTGAAGCACTAGAGCAAAAATTATCACGCTCAAAAGATATAAGTGAAGTACTATGAGCAAAACTATCAAGCTCAAAGGATATAAGTGAAGCACATAGAGTATTCTAACAAATTACAAATCATGTATGGATCTCTCAAAATGTGTGTACAGCAAGGATGATTGTGGTAGACTAACAAGCAAAGACACAAATAATACAAGACGCTCCAAGCAAAACACATATCATGTGGTGAATAAAAATATAGCTCCAAGTAAATTACCGATGGAAGTGGACAAAAGAGGGGATGCCTTCCGGGGCATCCCCAAGCTTTGACTTTTTGGTGTCCTTGGATTATCTTGGGGGTGCCATGGGCATCCCCAAGCTTAGGCTCTTCCCACTCCTTGTTCCATAATCCATCAAAAGATTTTACCCAAAACTTGAAAACTTCACAACACAAAACTCAACAGAAATCTCGTGAGCTCCGTTAGAGAAAGAAAACAAAAGACTAATTCAAGGTACTGCAATGAACTCATTCTTTATTTATATTGGTGTTGAACCTACTGTATTCCAACTTCTCTATGGTTTATAAACTATTTTACTAGCCATAGATTCATCAAAATAAGCAAACAACACACGTAAAACAGAATTTGTCAAAAACAGAACAGTCTGTAGTAATCTGTAACTAACGCAAACTTATGGAACTCTAAAAATTCTACCAAAATAGGAAGTCCAGGAAAATTTGTTTATTGAACAGCAGAAAAAATAATCAACGCAAAAGCACGTTTCTGTGATTTAACATAACTATATTCGTGCGTGCAAAGTTTCTGTTTTTCAGCAGAATCAAATCAACTATCATCGTAGGTTATCCTATAGGTTCTACTTGGCACAAACACTAACTAAAACATAAAACCACATCCAAACAGAAGGTAGATGGATTATTTATTCCTAAATAGAAGCAAAAACAAAAAACCCAAAATAAAATTGGGTTGCGTCCCAACAAGCGCTATCGTTTAACGCCCCTAGCTAGGCATAAAAGCAAGGATAGATCTAGGTAGTGCCGTAGTAATAAGATAGATCGGTGAAACTCATTTAATATTCTCTATGTTCAGAAGCAAGTTTTCTTTGAGGTAAGCAAAAGTAATCAAAAGGGCTAAATTTAATAGGGCAAAAATCCCCAAGATCAATTTTTGGAGGTATAGATTCCTCTTTCGGCCCTTCATAATGCACAACCAATTCATCATTATAAGCGTTCTTTTGACAGAACCTTGTGAGTCTACACTCAAGAGAGTATCCTAACTCATTATTTCGAATAGACAAATCATCATTAAGTTCATAGATTCTATCAATTAAAATATTGGTTGGCACCTTTTTTCTAAGGTTTTCATTGAAAGCAACATAATCAAGAGATTGAAAACGCATAATTTCTTCTTGATCAAAGAGGATAGATTATATGGGAGGACGGCCAGCGTCCACCCTATAATGCACAAAGATTTCTTTGGCCTCTTTTATTATAAATCTGAATTCATGAGCCAAAAAGATAGTAGCGGCACGCTTAACAGAGGAGTGTTCGATATTAGAAAATTCTAGGAAACTCCTTTGTATAGAAGGGTGCATATGCATAAATTGCCTTTCAAGTTCAACGATAAGCATAGCAATGGCATCAGCAAGACTGCTGGTTCTATGAAGAATAGAACTGCCCATAGAGGGCAAAGCACCGGCACTAGTAAAGAAATCTTGAATAACTCCTTTTCCAATAATATTACCACTACCGATTTGAAATCTTTTTGTATGATAGGTAGGGCATTCTTCAGCAGGAGCTTCAGAATTTTCCATGATATTATTATCGCCCATGTCGGCAATAATTTCCCCAATTTCAGACATAACGACAAGCAAGCAAACTAACACACGGGCAAACAGAGAGGCAACGAGAAAAAGGCAAACGGGAAGGAGAGGAGGAGATTGGGAAAGAGAGAGCGAATAAAATGGCAAGGGTGAAGTGGGGGAGAGGAAAACGAGAGGCAAATGGCAAATAATGTAATGCGAGAGATAGGGATTGCGATGGGTACTTGGTATGGTTAACTTGCTTGCGTGAGCCTCCCCGGCAACGGCGCCAGAAATTCTTCTTGCTACCTCTTGAGCACTGCGTTGGATTTCCCCAAAGAGGAGAGGATGATGCAGCAAAGTAGCGTAAGTATTTCCCTCAGTTTTTGAGAACCAAGGTATCAATCCAGTAGGAGACCACGAACAAGTCCCTCGTACCTACACAAAACGATAGCAACTCACAACCAACGCGATCAGGGGTTGTCAATCCCTTCACGTTCACTTACGATAGTGAGATCTGATAGAGATGATAAATAATATTTTTGGTATTTTTGATAGATAGATGCAAAGTAAAAAGTAAAAAGCAAAGTAAATTCAAAGCAAGTAAATAAAGTGATAGAGATTGATATGATGAGAATAGACCCGGGGGCCATAGGTTTCACTAGTGGCTTCTCTCAAGAGCATAGATATTCTACGGTGGGTGAACAAATTACTGTTGAGCAATTGACAGAATTGAGCATAGTTATGAGTATATCTAGGCAATGATCATGTATATAGACATCACGTCCAAGACAAGTAGATCGAAACAATTCTGCATCTACTACTATTACTCCACTCATCGACCGCTATCCAGCATGCATCTAGAGTATTAAGTTAAAAACAGAGTAACGCCTTAAGCAAGATGACATGATGTAGAGGGATAAATTCATGCAATATGATAAAAAACATCTTATTATCTTCGATGGCAACAATACAATACGTGCCTTGCAACCCTTTCTGTCACTGGGTAAGGACACCGCAAGATTGAACCGAAAGCTAAGCACTTCTCCCATTTCAAGAACTACCAATCTAGTTGGCCAAACCAAAAAGGATAACTCGAAGAGACTTGCAAAGATAACTCAATCATACATAAAAGAATTCAGAGAAGAATCAAATATTTTCCATAGATAATACTGGATCATAAACCCACAATTCATCGGTCTCAACAAAAACACCGCGAAAAAAAGAAGATTACATCGAATAGATCTCCATAAGAGAGGGGGAGAACATTGTATTGAGATCCAAAAAGAGAGAAGAAGCCATCTAGCTACTAGCTATGGACCCGAAGGTCTGAAGTAAACTACTCACACTTCATCGGAGGGGCCATGGTGATGATGTAGAAGCCCTCCGTGGTGGATGACCCCTCCGGCGAAGCTCCGGAACAGGCCCCAAGATGGGATCTCGTGGGTACAGAAGGTTGCGGCGGTGGAATTAGGTTTTTGGCTCCTGTTCTGATCGTTTGGGGATACGTAGGTATATATAGGAGGAAGGAGTACGTCGGTGGAGCGTCAGGGGGCCCATGAGGTAGGGGGCGCCCTCCACCCTCGTGACCGCCCCTGGCACTTCTTGGAGTAGGGTCCAAGTCTCCTGGATCACGTTTGGTTGGAAAATCACATTCCCGAAGGTTTCATTCCGTTTGGACTCCGTTTGATATTCCGTTTCTTCGAAACAGTGAAATAGGCAAAAAACAACAATTCTGGGCAGGGCCTCCGGTTAATAGGTTAGTCCCAAAAATAATATAAAAGTGGAAAATAAAGCCCAATATAGTCCAAAACAGTAGATAAAGTAGCGTGGAGCAATCAAAAATTATAGATACGTTGGAGACGTATCACCTACTCCCTCTCCCTCTCCTTCCTTCCCCCTCTCTTCCTTGTAGAGGAATCCTACTAGGACTAGTATTCCTAGTAGGAATCCCTCTTCTTGGCGCGCCCCCTAGGAACGGTTGGCCTCCCCCTCTCCTCCTTTATATACGGGGGCAAGGGGGCACCCTAGAACACACCAAGTCTTCTCTTAGCCATGTGCGGTGCCCCCCTCCACGGTGACACACCTCGATCATATCGTCATAGTGCTTAGGCGAAGCCCTGTGCCAGTAACATCATCAGCACCGTCGCCACGCCGTCGTGCTGACGGAACTCATCCTCGTCCTCAACAGGATCAAGAGGACGAGGGATGTCATCAAGCTGAACGTGTGCTGAATGCGGAGGTGTCGTACGTTCGTTACTTGGATCAGCTGGATCGTGAAGAAGTTCGACTACATCGACCGTGTTACTAAACGCTTCCGCTTTCGGTCTACAAGGGTACATGAACACATTCTCACCCCTCGTTGTTATGCATCTCCTAGATAGATCTTGCGTGATCATAGGAAATTTTTGGAAATTACCGCGTTCCCCAACAGTCGCATCCGAGCCAGGTCTATGCGTAGATGTTTTATGCACGAGTAGAACACAAAGAGTTGTGGGCGATAATAGTCATATTGCTTACCACCAAGGTCTTACTTTGATTCGCCGGTATTGTTGGATGAATCGGCCCGGACCGACATTGCATGACCGCGTTCATGAGACTGGTTCTACCGACGTGCTTTTGCACATAGGTGGCTGGCGGGTGTCTGTTTCTCCAACTTTAGTTGAATCAAGTTTGACTACGGCCGGTCCTTGTTGAAGGTTAAAACATCACACTTGACGAAAAATCGTTGTGGTTTTGGTGTGTAGGTAAGAACAGTTCTTGCTAGAAGCCCGTAGCGGCCACGTAAAACTTGCAACAACAAAGTAGAGGATGTCTAACTTGTTTCTGCAGGGCTTGTTGTGATGTGACATGGTCAAGACATGATGTGATATAAATTGTTGTATGAGATGATCATGTTTTGTAACAGAGTTATCGGCAAATGGTAGGAGCTATATGGTTGTCGCTTTATTGTATGCAATGCAAACGCCAAGTAATTGCTTTACTTTATCACTAAGCGGTAGCAATAGTCGTAGAAGATATAGTTGGCGAGACAACAACGATGCTACGATGGAGATCAAGGTGTCGTGTCGGTGACGATGGAGATAATGACGATGCTTCAGTAATGGAGATCATGAACACAAGATGATGATGGCCATATCATGTCACATATTTTGACTGCATGTGATGTTTATCTTTTATGCATCTTATTTTGCTTAGTACGGCGGTAGCATTATAAGATGATACCTTACTAAATTTCAAGGTATAAGTATTCTCCCTGAGTATGCACCATTGCTACAGTTCATCGTGCCGAGACACCACATTATGATCGGGTGTGATAAGCTCTATGTTCACATACAACGGGTGCAAGCCAGTTTTGCACACGCAGAATACTCAGGTTAAACTTGACGAGCCTAGCATATGCAGATATGGCCTCGGAACAATGAGACTGAAAGGTCGAACGTGAATCATATAGTAGATATGATCAACATAGTGATGTTCACCATTGAAAACTACTCCATCTCACGTGATGATCGGACATGGTTTAGTTGATTTGGATCACGTGGTCATTTAGATGACTAGAGGGAAGTCTATCTAAGTGGGAGTTCTTAATTAATATGATTGATTGAACTTTAATTTATCATGAACTTAGTCCTAATAGTTATTTTGCATGTCTATGTTATTGTAGATCAATGGCCCGTGCTACCGTTCCTTTGAATTTTAACGCGTTCCTAGAGAAAGCTAAGTTGAAAGATGATGGTAGCAATTACATGGACTGGGTCCGTAACTTGAGGATTATCCTCATTGTTGCACAGAAGAATTACGTCCTAAAAGCACCGCTAGGTGTACCACCCGCGCCAGCAACTGCAGACATTGTGAATGCCTGGCAGACACCTGTTGATGAATACTCGATAGTTCAGTGTGCCATGCTTTACGGCTTAGAATCGGGACTTCAAAGACGTTTTGAACATCATGGAGCATATGAGATGTTCCAAGAGTTAAAGTTAATATTTCAAGCAAATGCCAGAGTTGAGAGATATGAAGTCTCCAACAAGTTCTACAACTGCAAAGTGGAGGAGAATAGTTCTATCAGTGAACACATACTCAGAATGTCTGGGTACCATAACCACTTGACTCAGCTGGGAGTTAATCTTCCTGATGATAGTGTCATTGACATAGTTCTTCAATCACTGCCACCAAGCTATAAATGCTTCATGATGAACTATAATATGCAAGGGATGAACAAGACGATTCCTGAGCTCTTCGCAATGCTAAAGGTTGTGGAGGTACAAATCAAAAAGGAGCATCAAGTGTTCATGGTTAACAAGACCACTAGTTTCGAGAGGGCAAAGGAAAGAAGGGGAACTTCAAGAAGAACGGCAAGAAAGTTGTTGCTCGGGATAAGAAACCCAAGTCTGGACCTAAGCCTGAAACTGAGTGCTTCTAGTGCAAACAGACTGGTCACTGGAAGCGGAACTGCCCCAAGTATTTGGCGGATAAGAAGGTTGGCAAAGTGAAAGGTATATTTGAGATACATGTTATAAATGTGTACCTTACTAATGCTCGTAGTAGCGCCTGGGTATTTTATACCGGTTCTGTTGCTCATATTTCCAACTCAAAATTGGGGCTACGGATTAAACGAAGATTGGCTAAGGACGAGGTGACGATGCGTGTGGGAAATGGTTCCAAGGTCGATGTGATCGCCGTCGGCACGCTACCTCTACATCTACCTTCGGGATTAGTTTTAGACCTAAATAATTGTTATTTGGTGCCAGCGTTGAGCATGAACATTATATCTGGATCTTGTTTGATGTGAGACGGTTATTCATTTAAATTAGAGAATAATGGTTGTTCTATTTATACAGTAATATCTTTTATGGTCATGCATCCTCGCTGAGTGGTCTATTTTTGTTGAATCTTGATCATGATGATACACATGTTCATAATACTAAAGCCAAAAGATGCAAAGTTGATAATGATAGTGCAACTTATTTGTGGCACTGCCGTTTGGGTCATATTGGTGTAACGCGCATGAAGAAACTCTACGTTGATTGACTTTTGGAATCACTTGATTATGAATCACTTGGTGCTTGCAAACCATGCCTCATGGGCAAGATGACTAAAACTCCGTTCTCCGGAACAATGGAACGAGCTACTGACTTATTATAAATAATACATACCAATGTATGCGGTCCAATGAGTGTTGAGGCTCATGGCGGATATCGATATTTTCTTACCTTCATAGATGATTTGAGCAGATATGGGTATATCTACTTAATGAAGCATAAGTATGAAACGTTTGAAAAGTTCAAAGAATTTCAGAGTGAAGTGGAAGATTATCATAACAAGAAAATAAAGTTTCTATGATCTGATCATGGAGGCGAATATTTGAGTTGCGATTTTGGTCTTCATTTGAAACAATGTGGAATAGTTTCACAACTTACGCCACCTGGAACACCACACTGTAATGGTGTGTCCGAACGTCGTAACCTTACCTTATTGGATATGGTGCGATCTATGATGTCTCTTACTGATTATGATAACCCACAAGTATAGGGGATCGCAACAGTTTTCGAGGGTAGAGTATTCAACCCAAATTTGTTGATCCGACACAAGGGGAGCCAAAGAATATTTTCAAGTATTAGCAGCTGAGTTGTCAATTCAACCACACCTGGAAACTTACTATCTGCAGCAAAGTGTTTAGTAGCAAAGTAATATGATAGTGGTGGTAACGGTAACAAAAGTAAAGACAGTAAAAGTAATGTTTTTGGTATTTTGTAGTGATTGTAATAGTAGCAACGGAAAAGTAAATAAGCGAGAACTAGTATATGGAAAACTCGTAGGCACCGGATTAGCGATGGATAATTATGCCGGATGCGGTTCGTCATGTAATAGTCATAACATAGGGTGACACGGAACTAGCTCCAGTTCATCAATGTAATGTAGGCATGTATTCCATATATAGTCATACGTGCTTATGGAAAAGAACTTGCATGACATCTTTTGTCCTACCCTCCTATGGCAGTGGAGTCCTATTGGAAATTAAGGGATATTAAGGCCTCCTTTTAATAGAGAACCGGAACAAAGCATTAGCACATAGTGAATACATGAACTCCTCAAACTATGGTCATCACCGGGAGTGGTCCCAATTATTGTCACTTCGGGGTTGCCGGATCATAACACATAGTAGGTGACTATAGACTTGCAAGATAGGATCAAGAACACACATATATTCATGAAAACATAATAGGTTCAGATCTGAAATCATGGCACTCGGGCCCTAGTGACAAGCATTAAGCATAGCAAAGTCATAGCAACATCAATCTTAGAACATAATGGATACTAGGGATCAAACCCTAACAAAACTAACTCGATTATATGATAAATCTCATCCAACCCATCACCGTCTAGCAAGCCTACTATGGAATTACTCACGCACGGCGGTGAGCATCATGAAATTGGTGATAGAGGATGGTTGATGATGACGACGGCGACAAATCCCCCTCTCCGGAGCCCCGAACGGACTCCAGATCGGCCCTCCCGAGAGAGATTAGGGCTTGGCGGCGGCTCCGTATCGTATAACGCGATGATTTCTTCTCTCTGATTTTTTTCTCCCCGAGAGCCAATATATGGAGTTGGAGTTGGCGTCAGAGGGCCACCAGGGGGCCCACGAGGTAGGGGGCACGCCCAGGGGGGCACGCCCCCCACCCTCGTGGATAGGGTGTGGGCCCCCTAGTCTTCATCTTTGGCGAGGATTTTTTATTGTTTTTTCTAAGGTGTTCCGTGGAGTTTCAGGTCATTCTGAGAATTTCTATTTTCTGCACATAAAACAACACCATGGCAATTCTGCTGAAAACAACGTCAGTCCGGGTTAGTTCCATTCAAATCATACAAGTTAGAGTCCAAAACAAGGGCAAAAGTGTTTGGAAAAGTAGATACGACGGAGACGTATCAACTCCCCCAAGCTTAAACCCTTGCTTGTCCTCAAGCAATTCAGTTGACAAACTGAAAGAGAAAAAGAAAAAACTTTTACAAACTCTGTTTGCTCTTGTTGTTGTAAACACGAAAAGCCAGCATTCAGGTTTCAGCAATTATTATGAACTAACCGTACTCACAATAACACGTAGGTCTCACAGTTACTCATATCAATAGCATAATCAACTAGCGAGCCATAATAATAAAACTCGGATGACAACCCTTTCTCAAAATAATCATATCATGATATAACAAAATGGTATCTCGCTAGCTCTTTCTGAGACCGCAAAACATAAATGCAGAGCACCTTTAAAGATCAAGGACTAACTAAACATTGTAATTCATGGTAAAAGAGATCCAGTCAAGTCATACCCAAATATAAACCAATTATAATGAATGCAAATGGCAGTGTGCTCTCCAACGGGTGCTTTTTAATAAGAAGGGTGATGACTCAACATAAAAGTAAATAGATAGGCCCTTCACAGAGGGAAGCAGGGATTTGTAGAGGTGCCAGAGCTCAATTTTGAAATAGAGATAAATTATATTTTGAGCTGCATACTCTCATTGTCAACATAACAACTAAAAGACGATGATATCTTCCATGCTAAACAGATTATAGGCGGTTCCCAAACAGAATGGTAAAGTTTATACTCCCCCTCATCCACAAGCATCAATCCATGGCTTGCTCGAAACAACGAGTGCCTCCAACATTCAATGGGTCCCAGGGGGAGTTTTGTTTGTAGTTATTTTGATTTAGTTTGCACAAAGCATGGGACTAGGCATCCCGGATACCAGCCATTTTCTCGTGAATGAGGAGTGGAGTCCACTCCTCTTGAGAATAACCTGCCTAACACGGAAGATAAGGGCAGCTCTAGTTGACATGTGAGCTAATCGAGCATGCAAAACAGAATGTTTATTTGAAGGTTTAGAGTTTGGCACATACAAATTTACTTAGAACGGCAGGTAAATACCGCATATAGGTAGGTATAGTGGACTCATATGGAATAACTTTGGGGTTTATGGAATTTGGATGCACAAGCAGTATTCCCGCTTAGTACAGGTGAAGGCTAGCAAAAGACTGGGAAGCGACCAACTGAGAGAGCGACAACAGTCGTAAACATGCATTAAAATTAATTTACACCGAATACAAGCATGAGTAGGATATAATCCACCATGAACATAAATATCATGAAGGCTATGTTGATTTGATTCAACTACATGCGTGAACATGTGCCAAGTCGAGTCACTCAATTCATTTAAAGGAGGGTACCATCCCATCATACCACATCATAATCATTCTAATAGCATGTTGGCACGCAAAGTAAACCATTATAACTCATAGCTAATCAAGCATGGCACAAGCAACTATAATCTCTAAATGTCATTGCAAATATGTTTACTTCATAATAGATGACTCAGGAACGATGAATCATCATATTTACAAAAACAAGAGAGATCGAGTTCATACCAGCTTTTCTCATCCCAATAAGTCCATCATATATCATCATTATTGCCTTTCACTTGCACGACCGAACGATGTGTATAATAATAAGAGTGCACGTGCATTGTACTAAGCTGGGCTCTAAGTTAAACAAACAATCATGCATATGAGAGCCACTAAGCATTTTCAATATGGTCTTCTCGACCCCCAAAGAAAGGAAAAGAAATAAAAACTATTTACACGGGAAAGCTCCCAACAAGCAAAAGAAGAACGGGAAATATTTTTGGGTTTTCTTTTTAATTACTACAGCAAAGAGATAAACTACTACTAATTTTTTGGTTTTTTTATCTTAAGGTTTATTAAACACACAAAAAGAAAGCAAGAAAAAGAAAATAAACTAGCATGGATATTACAGTGAAAGAGTATGAGCACCGACATCTAGCAATGAGTGTGTGTGAACATGAATGTAATGTCAATGAGAAATACGTACTCCCCCAAGCTTAGGCTTTTGGCCTAAGTTGGTCTATTGCCGGGGATAGCCTGGCAGATACCCGTAGGTGAAGCTGGGGTCATACTGTGATGCAGCGGCTATCACCACCTGAGCTGTAGCGTGGCATCGAGCAGCCTCCGCTCTCCTCTCGTACTCATCTGCCTCCTCTCTAGAAATAATATATCTTCCTTTTGTCTGAAAATCAAAGAAGGTAGGAGCAGGAAGAGCAATATGGACTACATGACGTTTGTTAAAGATTAGTCGATACTGGAGAGGTGGTTCAGTCCTCTCAACAAACTGGTGGGAAACCATAGAGTCAAAATCTAAATAAGAAGGGGGTAACTCCATATCACCCTCACGAATGTCTATCTCAAGAAAATTAGCTAAGCGGGTTGCATAAATTCCTCCAAAGAAATCTCCGTTATGTCTATTCTGATGCAACTTGCGAGCTACAATGGCTCCCATATGATAAGATTGGTCTCCTAACACAGCACTCCTGAGAATGCTGAGATCAGGGACACACATGTGACATGCTTCATCCTTAGCATTTATGCATCTACCTATGAAGAGAGCAAAATAATGTATAGCAGGAAAGTGAACACTCCCTATTGTGGCTTGTGTTATATCTCTAGATTCCCCCACAGTTATTCTAGCAAGAAAGTCTCTATATTCAGATTTAGGGGATCCCTGACATTACCCCAAGATGGAAGTTTGCAAGCAGAAGTGAAATCCTCTAAGTCCATGGTATAAGATTTTTCATAAAGGTCAAACATGATTGAAGGAGAATTACGCGAAGATGAAAACTCAAACCTCCTCACAAATGAACTTGTGAGATTATGATACTGGGGGCATTTGTCAGCTTCAAAGTCCTCAAGACCGGCGTTACTCAAATATGCACTAAATTCTTCTTTGATTCCCACTTGATTTATAAAATTTTCCGAAGGCCATTCACAGGGCCTCACAGGAGCGTCTCTTGGTGGTGCCTCCTCAGCATCACGTATTGCAAGCCTGGGACCTTGCTTCCTTGAAGGACCACCTTGGATCATCCTCCTAAACATATTGTTTCCTCTGAAAAATTTCTGAAATTTTTAGTAACTTCAAATAAAAGTGAACCAACTTCAATAAAATTGATAGTAACAACTCCCACAAGTGCCTAGAGCCTATATAAAGCATTGGGACTAGTCGGAACCATATAAATTTGACATGCAAGCTCAAGAACATGGTCACCTATGCAGCAGAAATTTGCAATGAATAAAGCACTAGAACAAAAACTAATTGGACCAATGGAGGAGTCACATACCAAGGAACAATCTCCCCAAGTAGTTTTGCGAGAGGTGCTTTGAGCAAGGAGATCGAAAATCACAGCAACGGGGGCTGGAACTCGTGCTTGAGTTGGTTTTTCGTGTTTGTGTGAAGCAGAGGAAGAAGATGGGTGCAGGGATAAGTAGAGGAGGGCCACCATGGGCCCACGAGGCAGGGGGCGCGCCCAGGGGGGTAGGGCGCGCCCTCCACCCTCGTGGCCAGGTGGCAGCTCCCCCCGCAGTAATTTTTGCACAGTAAATCCTCAAATATTCCCAAAAAATCATATTAAATTGTCATGGCATTCTGAGGACTTTTATTTTCGGGATATTTTTATATTGCACGGATAAATCAGGAGACAGACAGAAAAATACTATTTTACTTTATTTCTACTAAATAACAGAAAATATAAAGAGGGTATAGAAGGTTGTGCTTCTAGTTTCATCCATCTCGTGATCATCAAAATGAACCCACTAACAAGGTTGATCAAGTCTTGTTAACAAACTCATTCTGAATAATCACGGAACCGGAGAAATTTTGAATAACACTAAGTTACCTCAACGGGGATATGAAAATCCCCAACAATAAGAATATCATACTTTTTCTTGACAGTAGGGAGAGGAAATTCAAAACCTCCAAATATAATTGATGGAATTTTTCCAATAGAGTTGATACTATAAACTTGAGGTTGTTTTCTCGGAAAGTGTATCGTGTGCTCATTGCCATTAACATGAAAAGTGACATTGCCTTTGTTGCAATCAATAACAGCCCAGTAGTATTAAGGAAAGGTCTTCCAAGAATAATAGACATACTATCATCCTCGGGAATATCAAGAATAACAAAGTCCGTTAAAATAGTAACGTTTGCAACCACAACAGGCACATCCTCACAAATACCGACAGGTATAGCAGTTGATTTATCAGCCATTTGCAAAGATATTACAGTAGGTGTCAACTTATTCAAGTCAAGTCTACGATATAAAGAGAGAGGCATAACACTGACACCGGCTCCAAGATCACATAAAGCAGTTTTAACATAATTTCTCTTAATGGAGCATGGTATAGTAGGTACTCCTGGATCTCCAAGTTTCTTTGGTATTCCACCCTTAAAAGTATAATTAGCAAGCATGGTGGAAATTTCAGCTTAAGGTATCTTTCTTTTATTAGTAATGATATCCTTCATATACTTAGCATAAGGATTTGTTTTGAGCACATCAGTTAATCGCATACACAAAAAGATGGGTCTAATCATTTCAGCAAAGCGCTCAAAATCCTCATCATCCTTTTTCTTGGATGGTTTCGGAGGAAAAGGCATGGGTTTCTGAACCCATGGTTCCCTTTCTTTACCATGTTTCCTAGCAACAAAATCTCTTTTATCATAACGTTGATTCCTTGATTGTGGGTTATCAAGATCAACAGCAGGTTCAACTTCTACATCATTAACATTACTAGGTTGAGCATCAACATGAACATTATCATTAACATTATCACTAGGTTCATGTTCATCACCTGATTGTGTTTCAGCATCAGAAACAGAGATATCATTCGGATTCTCAGGTGGTTCAGCAATAGGTTCACTAGAAGTTTGCAGAGTCCTATCATTTTTCTTTTTCTTCCTCTTAGAAGAACTAGGTACATCAACATTATTTCTCTTAGAATCTTGCTCGATTCTCTTAGGGTGGCCTTCAGGATACAAAGGTTCCTGAGTCATTCTACCAGTTCTAGTAGCCACTCTAACAACATAATCATTTTTCTTACTATTCATTTCATCAAGCACTTCTTTTTGAGCTTTAAGTACTTGTTCTACTTGAGTGGTAACCATAGAAGCATGTTTGCTAACAAGTTTAAGTTCACCTCTAATACCAGCCATATAATCACCCAAGCGTTTAATCATAAAGGTATTATGTTTTAATTGTCCACCAAAATAAGCATTAAAGTCATCTTGTTAAACATAAAGTCATCAAACTCATCCAAGCACTGACTAGCAATTTTAGTAGGAGGGACTTCAGCTTTACCATATCTATAGAGAGAGTTTACCTTTACTACCTGTGTCGGGATATCGGGAGGTTCTTTAGTAAATAAGTAATTGAGATCATATACTTCTTCAACAGGCGGTAAATTAAAACCATGTATTTTTTTAATAGGAGGTAAATTCTTAACATCTTCAGCTTTAATACCTTTTTCTTTCATAGATTTCTTTGCCTCTTGCATATCTTCGGGACTGAGAAATAGAACACCTCTCTTCTTCGGAGTTGGTTTAGGAATAGGTTCAGTAATTGGCTCTGGAGCTGGCTTAGGAATTGGCTCAGGAGGTGCCCAATTATTTTCATTTGTCAACATATTCTTCAATAGAATTTCAGCTTCATCCGGTGTTCTTTCCCTGAAAAGAGAACCAGCACAACTATCCAGGTAATCTCTGGAAGCATCAGTTAGTCCATTATAAAAGATATCAAGTATTTCAGGTTTCTTAAGAGGATGATCAGGCAAAGCATTAAGTAACTTGAAAGCCTCCCCCAAGCTTGTGGGGGACTCTCTTCTTCAAATTGCACAAAGTTGTATATTTCCCTCAAAGCAGCTTGTTTCTTATGAGCAGGAAAATATTTAGCAGAGAAGTAATAAATCATATCCTGGGGACTTTGCACACAACAAGGATCAAGAGAATTAAACCATATCTTAGCATCACCCTTTAATGAGAATGGAAATATTTTGAGTAAATAAAGATAGCGCGATCTCTCATTATTAGTAAACAGGGCAGCTATATCATTTAACTTCGTAAGATGTGCCACAATAGTTTCAGATTCATAGCCATAAAAAGGATCAGATTCAACCAAAGTAATTATATCTAGATCAATACAAAAATCATAATAATCCTTATCGGGAATACAAATAGGTGAAGTAGCAAAAGCAGGGTCGGGTCTCATTCTATCTCTAAAAGATTCTTTACTCCATTTAACTAGCAGTCTCTTAAGTTCATATCTATCCTGGCAAGCAAAGATAGCTGCAAAAGATTCAGCATCAAAAAGATAACCCTCAGGAATAGCAGGCATATTCTCATCATCACTATCATCATCGTATTCAGGTGCAATAATTTCTCTTTCTCTAGACCTAGCAATTTGCTCATCAAGAAATTCACCAAGGGGCACAGTAGTATCAAGCATAGAAGTAGTTTCATCATAAGTATCATGCATAGCAGAAGTGGCGTCATCAATAACATGCGACATATCAGAATTCATAGCAGTAGCAGGTTTAGGTGTCGCTAGCTTACTCATAACAAAAGGAGAATCTAGTGCAAGGCTAGATGGCAGTTCCTTACCTCCCCTCGTAGTTGAGAGCAAAATAGTAGTTCGATCGTCTTTCAAGTTCTTCATAGTGTCCAGCAGATATAAATCCCAAGTGACCCAAAGAATAGAGCTATGCTCCCCGGCAACGGCGCCAGAAAAAGGTCTTGATAACCCACAAGTATAGGGGATCGCAATAGTTTTCGAGGGTAGAGTATTCAACCCAAATTTGTTGATTCGACACAAGGGGAGCCAAAGAATATTCTCAAGTATTAGCAGCTGAGTTGTCAATTCAACCACACCTGGAAACTTAGATCTGCAGCAAAGTGTTTAGTAGCAAAGTAATATGATAGTGGTGGTAACGGTAACAAAAATAAAGACAGCAAAAGTAATGTTTTTGGTATTTTGTAGTGATTGTAATAGTAGCAACGGAAAAGTAAATAAGCGAGAACCAGTATATGGAAAACTCGTAGGCACCGGATTAGCGATGGATAATTATGCCGGATGCAGTTCGTCATGTAACAGTCATAACATAGGGTGACACAGAACTAGCTCCAGTTCATCAATGTAATGTAGCCATGTATTCCGTATATAGTCATACGTGCTTATGGAAAAGAACTTGCATGACATCTTTTGTCCTACCCTCCCGTGGCAGCGGGGTCCTATTGGAAACTAAGGGATATCAAGGCCTCCTTTTAATAGAGAACCAGAACAAAGCATTAGCACATATAGAATACATGAACTCCTCAAACTATCGTCATCACCGGGAGTGGTCCCGATTATTGTCACTCCGGAGTTGCCGGATCATAACACATAGTAGGTGACTATAGACTTGCAAGATAGGATCAAGAACACACATATATTCATGAAAACATAATAGGTTCAGATCTGAAATCATGGCACTCGGGCCCTAGTGACAAGCATTAAGCATAGCAAAGTCATAGCAACATAATCTCAGAACATAATGGATACTAGGGATCAAACCCTAACAAAACTAACTCGATTACATGATAAATCTCAGCCAACCCATCACCGTCCAGCAAGCCTACGATGGAATTACTCTTGCACGACGGTGAGCATCATGAAATTGGTGATGGAGGATGGTTGACGATGACGACAGCGACGAATCCCCCTCTCCGTAGCCCCGAACGGACTCCAGATCAGCCCTCCCGAGAGAGATTAGGGCTTGGCAGCGGCTCTGTATTGTAAAACGCGATGATTTCTTCTCTCTGATTTTTTTCTCCCCGAAAGCAATTATATGGAGTTGGATTTGGCGTCGGAGGGCCACCAGGGGGCCCACGAGGTAGAGGGGCGCGCCCCCCATCCTCGTGGACAGGGTGTGGGCCCCCTGGTCTTCATCTTTGGCAAGGATTTTTATTGTTTTTTCTAAGGTGTTCCGTGGAGTTTCAGGTCATTCCGAGAATTTTTATTTTCTGCACATAAAACAACACCATGGCAATTCTGTTGAAAACAGCGTCAGTCCGGGTTAGTTCCATTCAAATCATACAAGTTAGAGTCCAAAACAAAAGCAAAAGTGTTTGGAAAAGTAGATACGATAGAGACGTATCAATTTACCACTATCGTTTTGGGGTTATGCTTTAGAGACGACTACATTCATTTTAAATAGGGCACCATCAAAATCCGTTGAGACAACGCCTTATGAACTGTGGTTTGGTAAGAAACCAAAGTTGTCGTTTCTTAAAGTTTGGGCCTGTGATGCTTATGTGAAAAAGCTTCAACCTGATAAGCTCGAACCCAAAACGGAGAAGTGCGTATTCATAGGATACCCAAAGGAAACTGTTGGGTACACCTTCTATCACTGATCCGAGGGCAAAATATTCGTTGCTAAGAATGGATCCTTTCTAGAGAAGGAGTTTCTCTCGAAAGAAGTGAGTGGGAGGAAAGTAGAACTTGATGAGGTAATTGTACCTTCTCCCGAATTGGAAAGTAGTTCATCACAGAAATCAGTTCGAGTGATTCCTACACCAATTAGTGAGGAAGCTAATGATGATGATCATGAAACTTCAGATCAAGTTACAACAGAACCTCGTAGGTCTTCCAGAGTACGGTCCGCACCAGAGTGGTATGGTAATCCTGTTCTGCAAGTCATGTTACTACACCATGGTGAACCTACGAACTATGAGGAAGCGATGATGATCCCAGATTCCGCGAAATGGCTTGAGGCCATGAAATCTGAGATGGGATCCATGTATGAGAACAAAGTGTGGACTTTGGTGGATTTTCCTGATGATTGGCAAGCCATAGAAAATAAATGGATCTTCAAGAAGAAGACTGACGCTGACGGTAATGTTACTGTCTACAAAGCTCGACTTACAAAAGGTTTTCGACAAGTTCAAGGAGTTGACGATGATGAGACTTTCTCACCCGTAGCGATGCTTAAGTCTGTCTAAATCATGTTCGCAATTGCCGCATTTGATGATTATGAAATTTGGCACATGGATGTCAAAACTGCATCCTGAATGGATTTCTGGAAGAAGAGTTGTATACGATGCAACCAGAAGGTTTTTTCGATCCAAAGGGTGTTAACAAAGTGTGCAAGCTTCAGCGATCCATTTATGGACTAGTGCAAGCCTCTCGGAGTTGGAATAAACGCTTTGATAGTGTGATCAAAGCATATGGTTTTATACAGACTTTTGGAGAAGCCTGTATTTACAAGAAACTGAGTGGGAGCTCTGTAGCATTTCTAATATTATATGTGGATGACATATTGTTGATAGGAAATGATATAGAATTTCTAGATAGCATAAAAGGATACTTGAATAAGAGTTTTCAATGAAAGAGCTCGGTGAAGCTGCTTACATATTGGGCATCAAGATCTATATAGATAGATCAAGACACTTAATTGGACTTTCACAAAGCACATACCTTGATAAAGTTTTGCAGAAGTTCAAAATGGACCAGTCAAAGAAAGGGTTCTTCCCTATGTTACAAGGTGTGAAGTTGAGTCAGACTCAATACCCGACCACTACAGAAGATAGAGAGAAAATGAAAGTCATTCCCTATGCTTCAGCCATAGGTTCTATCATGTATGCAATGCTGTGTACCAGACCTGATGTGTGCCTTGCTATAAGCATAGCAGGGGTACCAAAGTAATCCTGGAGTGGAGCACTAGACAGCGGTCAAGAACATCCTGAAATACCTGAAAAGCACTAAGGATATGTTTCTCATTTATGGAGGTGACAAAGAGCTCATCGTAAACGGTTACGTCGATACAAGCTTTGACACTGATCCGGATGACTCTAAGTCGCAATCTGGATACGTATTTTTATTGAATGGTGGAGCTGTCAGTTGGTGCAGTTCCAAGCAAAGCATCGTGGCGGGATCTACGTGTGAAGCGGAGTACATAGCTGCTTTGGAAGCAGCAAATGAAGGAGTTCATATTTGATCTAGGTGTCATACCTAGTGCATCGGGTCCAATGAAAATCTTTTGTGACAATACTGGTGCAATTGTCTTGGCGAAGGAATCCAGATTTCATAAGAGAACCAAGCACATCAAGAGATGCTTCAATTCCATCCGTCATCAAGTGTTGGAGGGGGACATAGAGATTTGTAAGATACATACGGATCTTAATGTTGTAGACCCGTTGACTAAGCCTCTTCCAGGAGCAAAACATGATCAGCACCAAAACTCCATGGTTGTTAGAATCATTACTTTGTAGTCTAGATTATTGACTCTAGTGCAAGTGGGAGCCAAAAGGAAATATGCCCTATAGGCAATAATAAAGTTATTATTTATTTCCCTATTTCATGATAAATGTTCATTATTCATGCTAGAATTGTATTAACCGGAAACTTAGTACATGTGTGAATACATAGACAAAACAAAGTGTCCCTAGTATGCCTCTAATAGACTAGCTCGTTAATCAAAGATGGTTATGTTTCCCAACCATAGACATGTGTTGTCATTTGATGAACAGGATCACATCATTAGGAATGATGTGACGGACATGACCCATCCATTAGCTTAGCATTATGATTGTTATAGTTTCATTGCTACTTCTTTCTTCATGACTTATACATGTTCCTCAGACTATGAGATTATGCAACTCCCAGATACCGGAGCAACACCTTCTGTGCTATCAACCGTCACAACATAAATGGGTGATTATAAAGATGCTCTACAGGTGTCTCCGAAGGTGTTTGTTGGGTTGGCATAGATCGAGATTAGGATTTGTCACTCCGTGTATCTGAGAGGTATCTCTGGGCCCTCTTGATAATACTCATCACTATAAGCCTTGCAAGCAATGTGACTAAGGAATTAGTTGCGGGATGAAGCATTACGGAACGAGTAAAGAGACTTGCCGGTAACGAGATTGAACTAGGTATGATGATACCGATGATCGAATCTCGGGCAAGTAACATACCGATGACAAAGGTAACAACGTATGTTGTTATGCGGTTTGACCGAAAAAGATCTTCGTAGAATATGTAGCGGCCAATATGAGCATCCAGGTTCCGCTATTGGTTATTGACCGGAGATGTGTCTCGGTCATGTCTACATAGTTCTCGAACCCGTAGGGTCCGCATGCTTAACATTCAATGACGATTTGTATTATGAGTTATGTGTTTTTGATGAATGAAGTTTGTTCGGAGTCCCGGATGAGATCATGGACGTGACGAGGAGTCCCTAAATGGTCGAGACATAAAGGTTGATTTATTGGACCATGTTATTCGGACACCGGAAGTGTTTCGGGTGGTTTGGGTAAAAACGGAGTGCCGGAGGGGCTACCGGAACCCCCGGGGGAACTAATGGGCCACCATGGGCCTTAGTGGAGAGAGAGGAGGGCCGCCAGGACAGGCCGCACGCCCCCCATTAGCAGTCCGAATTGGACAAGGGAAGGGGGGCGGCGCCCCCTTTCCTACTCCCTCTCCCTCTCCTTCCTTCCCCCTCTCTTCCTTGTAGAGGAATCCTACTAGGACTAGTATTCCTAGTAGGACTCCCTCTCCTTGGCGCGCCCCCTAGGGACGGCTAGCCTCCCCCTCTCCTCCATTATATACGGGGGCAAGGGGGCACCCTAGAACACACCAAGTCTTCTCTTAGCCATGTGCGATGCCCCCCTCCACAGTGACACACCTCGATCATATCATCGTAGTGCTGGCGAAGACCTATGCCAGTAACATCATCATCACCGTCGCCACGCCGTCGTGCTGACAGAACTCACCCTCGTCCTCAACTGGATCAAGAGGACGAGGGACGTCATCAAGCTGAACGTGTGCTGAACGCGGATGTGTCGTACGTTCGGTACTTGGATCAGTTGGATCATGAACAAGTTCGACTATATCAACCGCCTTACTAAACACTTCCGCTTTCGGTCTATGAGGGTACATGAACACATTCTCACCCCTCGTTGTTATGAATCTCCTAGATAGATCTTGCGTGATCATAGGAAATTTTTGGAAATTACCGCGTTCCCCAACAGTGGCATCCGAGCCAGGTCTATGCATAGGTATTTTATGCACGAGTAGAACACAAAGAGTTGTGGGCGATAATAGTCATACTGCTTACCACCAATGTCTTACTTTGATTCACCGGTATTGTTGGATGAAGCGGCCCGGACCGACATTACATGACCGCGTTCATGAGACTGGTTCTACCGACGTGCTTTTGCACATAGGTGGCTGGCGGGTGTCTGTTTCTCCAACTTTAATTGAATCAAGTTTGACTACGGCCGGTCCTTGTTGAAGGTTAAAACATCACACTTGACAAAAAATCGTTGTGGTTTTGGTGTGTAGGTAAGAACGGTTCTTGCTAGAAGCCCGTAGCGGCCACGTAAAACTTGCAACAACAAAGTGGAGGACGTCTAACTTGTTTTTGCAGGGCTTGCTGTGATGTGACATGGTCAAGACATGATGTGATATAAATTGTTGTATGAGATGATCATGTTTTGTAACAGAGTTATTGGCAAATGGCAGGAGCTATATAGTTGTCGCTTTATTGTATGCAATGCAATCGCCATGTAATTGCTTTACTTTATCACTAAGCGGTAGCAATAGTCGTAGAAGCAATAGTTGGCGAGACGACAACGATGCTACGATGGAGATCAAGGTGTCGCGTCGGTGATGATGGAGATAATGATGATGCTTCGGTAATGGAGATCATGAACACAAGATGATGATGGCCATATCATGTCACATATTTTGATTGCATGTGATGTTTATCATTTATGCATCTTATTTTGCTTAGTACGGCGGTAGCATTATAAGATGATCCCTTACTAAATTTCAAGGTATAAGTGTTCTCCCTGAGTATGCACCATTGCTACAGTTCATCGTGCCGATACACCACATTATGATCGGGTGTGATAAGCTCTATGTTCACATACAACGGGTGCAAGCCAGTTTTGCACACGCAAAATACTCGGGTTAAACTTGACGAGCCTAGCATATGCAGATATGGCCTCGAAACACTGAGACTGAAAGGTCGAACGTGAATCATATAGTAGATATGATCAACATAGTGATGTTCACCATTGAAAACTACTCCATCTCACGTGATGATCGGACATGGTTTAGTTGATTTGGATCACGTGGTCATTTAGATAACTAGAGGGAAGTCTATCTAAGTGGGAGTTCTTAATTAATATGATTAATTGAACTTTAATTTATCATGAACTTAGTCCTAATAGTTATTTTGCATGTCTATGTTATTGTAGATCAATGGCCCGTGCTACCGTTCCTTTGAATTTTAATGCGTTCCTAGAGAAAGCTAAGTTGAAAGATGATGGTAGCAATTACACGGACTGGGTCCATAACTTGAGGATTATCCTCATTGCTGCACATAAGAATTACGTCCTAGAAGCACCGCTAGGTGTACCACCCGCGCCAGCAACTGCAGACATTGTGAATGCCTGGCAGACGCCTGTTGATGACTACTCGATAGTTCAGTGTGCCATGCTTTACGACTTAGAATCGGGACTTCAAAGACGTTTTGAACATCATGGAGCATATGAGATGTTCCAAGAGTTAAAGTTAATATTTCAAGCAAATGCTAGAATTGAGAGATATGAAGTCTCCAACAAGTTCTACAACTCCAAAGTGGAGGAGAATAGTTCTGTCAGTGAACACATACTCAGAATGTCTGGGTACCATAACCACTTGACTCAGCTGGGAGTTAATCTTCTGATGATAGTGTCATTGACATAGTTCTTCAATCACTGCCATGAAGCTATAAAGGCTTCATGATGAACTATAATATGCAAGGGATGAACAAGACAATTCCCGAGCTCTTCGCAATGCTAAAGGTTGTGGAGGTAGAAATCAAAAAGGAGCATCAAGTGTTGATGGTTAACAAGACCACTAGTTTCGAGAGGGCAAAGGAAAGAAGGGGAACTTCAAGAAGAACGGCAAGAAACTTGTTGCTCGCGATAAGAAACCCAAGTCTGGACCTAAGCCTGAAACTGAGTGCTTCTACTGCAAACGGACTGGTCACTGGAAGCGGAACTGCCCAAAGTATTTGGCGGATAAGAAGGATGGCAAAGTGAAAGGTATATTTGAGATACATATTATTGATGTGTACCTTACTAATGCTCGTAGTAGCGCCTGGGTATTTTATACCGGTTCTGTTGCTCATATTTGCAACTCGAAAATGGGGCTACGGATTAAACGAAAATTGGCTAAGGACGAGGTGATGATGTGTGTGGGAAATGGTTCCAAGGTCGATGTGATCACTGTCGGCACGCTACCTCTACATCTACCTTCGGGTTTAGTTTTAGACCTAAATAATTGTTATTTGGTGCCAGCGTTGAGCATGAACATTATATCTGGATCTTGTTTGATGTGAGACGGTTATTCATTTAAATCAAAGAATAATGGTTGTTCTATTTATACAGTAATATCTTTTACAGTCATGCACCCTCGCTGAGTGGTCTATTTTTGTTGAATCTTGATCATGATGATACACATGTTCATAATACTAAAGCCAAAAGATGCAAAGTTGATAATGATAGTGCAACTTATTTGTGGCACTGCCATTTGGGTCATATTGGTGTAAAGCGCATGAAGAAACTCTATGCTGATTGACTTTTGGAATCACTTGATTATGAATCACTTGGTGCTTGCGAACCATGCCTCATGGGCAAGATGACTAAAACTCCGTTCTCCGGAACAATGGAACGAGCTACTGACTTATTATAAATAATAAATACCAGTGTATGCGGTCCAATGAGTGTTGAGGCTCATGGCGGATATCGATATTTTCTTACCTTCATAGATGATTTGAGCAGATATTGGTATATCTACTTAATGAAGCATAAGTATGAAATGTTCGAAAAGTTCAGAGAATTTCAGAGTGAAGTGGAAAAGTATTGTAACAAGAAAATAAAGTTTCTATGATCTGATCATGGAGGCGAATATTTGAGTTGCGATTTTGGTCTTCATTTGAAACAATGTGGAATAGTTTCACAACTTACGCCACCTGGAACACCACAACGTAATGGTGTGTCCGAACGTCGTAACCTTACTTTATTGGATATGGTACGATCTATGATGTCTCTTACTGATTTACCGCTATTGTTTTGGGGTTATGCTT
Source organism: Triticum aestivum (assembly GCF_018294505.1). Taxonomy (NCBI): domain Eukaryota; kingdom Viridiplantae; phylum Streptophyta; class Magnoliopsida; order Poales; family Poaceae; genus Triticum; species Triticum aestivum. The sequence continues at coordinate 234,227,571 of NC_057795.1, forward strand.
TAGAGGCGACTGCATTCATTTTAAATAGGGCGCCATCAAAATCCGTTGAGACGACGCCTTATGAACTGTGGTTTGGTAAGAAACCAAGTCGTTTCTTAAAGTTTGGGCCTGTGATGCTTATGTGAAAAAGCTTCAACCTGATAAGCTCGAACCCAAATCGGAGAAGTGCGTATTCATAGGATACCCAAAGGAAACTATTGGGTACACCTTCTATCACTGATCCGAGGGCAAAATATTCGTTGCTAAGAATGGATCCTTTCTAGAGAAGGAGTTTCTCTCGAAAGAAGTGAGTGGGAGGAAAGTTGAACTTGATGAGGTAATTGTACCTTCTCCCAAATTGGAAAGTAGTTCATCACAGAGTGATTCCTACACCAATTAGTGAGGAAGCTAATGATGATGATCATGAAACTTCAGATCAAGTTACTACAGAACCTCGTAGGTCTTCCAGAGTACGGTCCGCACCAGAGTGGTACGGCAATCCTGTTCTGCAAGTCATGTTACTAGACCATGGTGAACCTACGAACTATGAGGAAGCGATGATGATCCCCGATTCCGTGAAATGGCTTGAGGCCATGAAATCTGAGATGGGATCCATGTATGAGAACAAAGTGTGGACTTTGTGGATTTTCCCAATGATCGGCAAGCCATAGAAAATAAATGGATCTTCAAGAAGAAGACTGACGCTGACGGTAATGTTACTGTCTACAAAGCTCGACTTACAAAAGGTTTTCAACAAGTTCAAGGAGTTGACTACGATGAGACTTTCTCACCCGTAGTGATGCTTAAGTCTGTCTGAATCATGTTCGCAATTGCCGCATTTGATGATTATGAAATTTGGCAGATGGATGTTAAATCTACATCCTGAATGGATTTCTGGAAGAAGAGTTGTATATGATGCAACCAGAAGGTTTTGTCGATCCAAAGGGTGTTAACAAAGTGTGCAAGCTCCAGCAATCCGTTTATGGACTAGTGCAAGCCTCTTGGAGTTGGAATAAACGCTTTGATAGTGTGATCAAAGCATATGGTTTTATACAGACTTTTGGAGAAGCCTGTATTTACAAGAAAATGAGTGGGAGCTCTGTAGCATTTCTAATACTATATGTGGATGACATATTGTTGATTGGAAATGATATAGAATTTCTGGATACCATAAAAGGATACTTGAATAAGAGGTTTTCAATGAAAGAGCTCGGTGAAGCTTCTTACATATTGGGCATCAAGATCTATAGAGATAGATCAAGACGCTTAATTGACTTTCACAAAGCACATACCTTGATAAAGTTTTGCAGAAGTTCAAAATGGATCAGTCCAAGAAAGAGTTCTTGCCTATGTTACAAGGTGTGAAGTTGAGTCAGACTCAATACCCGACCACTTCACAAGATAGAGAGAAAATGAAAGTCATTCTCTATGCTTCAGCCATAGGTTATATCATGTATGCAATGCTATGTACCAGACCTGATGTGTGCCTTGCTATAAGCATAGCAGGGAGGTACCAAAGTAATCTCGGAGTGGAGCACTGGACAGCGGTCAAGAACATCCTGAAATACCTGAAAAGGACTAAGGATATGTTTCTCGTTTATGCAGGTGACAAAGAGCTCGTCGTAAACGGTTATGTCGATACAAGCTTTGACACTGATCCGGATGACTCTAAGTCGCAATCCGGATACGTATTTTTATTGAATGGTGGAGCTGTCAGTTGGTGCAGTTCCAAGCAAAGCATCGTGGCGGGATCTATGTGTGAAGCGGAGTACATAGATGCTTCGGAAGCAACAAATGAAGGAGACTGGATGAAGGAGTTCATATCCGATCTAGGTGTCATACCTAGTGCATCGGGTCCAATGAAAATCTTTTGTGACAATACTAGTGCAATTGCCTTGGCGAAGGAATCCAGATTTCACAAGAGAACCAAGCACATCAAGAGACGCTTCAATTCCATCCATCATCAGGTGTTGGAGGGAGACATAGAGATTTGCAAGATACATACGGATCTGAATGTTGCAGACCCGTTGACTAAGCCTCTTCAACGAGCAAAACATGATCAGCACCAAAACTCCATGAGTGTTAGAATCATTACTTTATAGTCTAGATTATTGACTCTAGTGCAAGTGGGAGGCTGAAAGAAATATGCCCTATAGGCAATAATAAAGTTATTATTTACTTCCTTATTTCATGATAAATGTTTATTATTCATGCTAGAATTGTATTAAGCGGAAACTTAGTACATGTGTGAATACATAGACAAAACAAAGTGTTCCTAGTATGCCTCTACTAGACTAGCTCGTTAATCAAAGATGGTTATGTTTCCTAACCATAGACATGTGTTGTCATTTGATGAACGGGATCACATCATTAGGAATGATGTGATGGACATGACCCATCCATTAGCGTAGCATTATGATCGTTACAGTTTAAGTGCTACTGCTTTCTGCATGACTTATACATGTTCCTCAGACTATGAGATTATGCAACTCCCAAATACTGGAGGAACACCTTGTGTGCTATCAAACGTCACAACATAAATGGGTGCTTATAAAGATGATCTACAGGTGTCTCCGAAGGTGTTTGTTGGGTTGGCATAGATCGAGATTAGGATTTGTCACTCCGTGTATCAGAGAGGTATCTGTGGGCCCTCTCGGTAATGCTCATCTCTATAAGCCTTGCAAGCAATCTGACTAATGAATTAGTTGCGGGATGAAGCATTACGAAACGAGTAAAGAGACTTGCCGGTAACAAGATTGAACTAGGTATGATGATACCAATGAGCGAATCTCGGGAAAGTAACATACCGATGACAAAGGGAACAACGTATGTTGCTATGCGGTTTGACCGACAATGATCTTCGTAGAATATGTAGGAGCCAATATGAGAATCCAGGTTCCTCTATTGGTTATTGACCGGAGATGTGTCTCGGTCATGTCTACATAGTTCTCGAACCCGTAGGGTCCGCACGCTTAACGTTCAATGACGATTTGTATTATGAGTTATGTGTTTTTGATGACCGAAGTTTTTTCGGAGTCCCGAATGAGATCACGGACGTGGCGAGGAGTCTCTAAATGGTCGAGACATAAAGATTGATATATTGGACCATGTTATTCGGACACCGGAAGTGTTCCGGGTGGTTTCGAGTAAAAACGAAGTGCTGGAGGGGTTACCGGAACCCCCGGGGGAACTAATGGGCCACCATGGGCCTTAGTGGAGAGATAGGAGAGCCACCATGGGCATGCCCCCCCCTTAGCAGTCCTAATTGGACAAGGGAAGGGGGGCGGCGCACCCCTTCCTACTCCCTCTCCCTCTCCTTCCTTCCCCCTCTCTTCCTTGTAGAGGAATCCTACTAGGACTAGTAGTCCTAGTAGGACTCCCTCTCCTTGGCGCGCCCCGTAGGGCTGGCCGGCCTCCCCCTCTCCTCCTTTATATACGAGGGCAAGGGGGCACCCTAGAACACACCAAGTCTTCTCTTAGTCGTGTGTGGTGCCCCCTCCACAGTGACATGCCTTGATCATATCGCTGTAGTGCTTTGGCTAAGCCCTGCGACGGTAACATCATCATCACTGTCGCCACGCCGTCGTGCTGACGGAACTCACCCTCATCCTCAAATGGATCAAGAGAACGAGGGACGTCATCGAGCTGAACGTGTGCTGAACGCAGAGGTGTCGTACGTTCGGTACTTGGATCGGTTGGATCGTGAAGAAGTTCGACTACACCAATCGCATTACTAAACGCTTCTGCTTTCGGTCTACGAGGGTACGTGGACACACTCTCCCCTCTCGTTGCTATGCATCTCCTAGATAGATCTTGTGTAATCTTAGGAAAAAATTTGAAATTAGTGTGTTCCCCAACTGTAGACACACTCTCTCCCTCGTTGCTATGCATCTCCATGGATAGATCATTGCGTGTGCATAGTAATATTTTTTTTGTTTTCCATGCGATGATTCACAACAGGATGTCCATGCAGAAGGCGCGCTGGAGGAGAGCTTGCTCATGGCGGGATGGGATGATGGGGATGCGCTGGACGGTAGCATGGCAGGTCACGTCGAAAGGGAGGGAAGTTCGGGACGAAGGGGATGGTGGGTCGCGTTGGAGTGAAGGGTGGCGGGTGTAAGGGCATATTTATCCCCAAGATGTTTTGGTGATTGATGACAATGCTTGTGCGGACTAATCGTGTGTGTTAAGTTCTTTCAAAGATTCATCCTTTGGCACGAGACGATTGTCTCCCCTCGATGTTTTATTCAAGACGGTGTAGCTCCTTCGTTTCGTGTTGGTGGACTAGTTT